>NC_139020.1:24386306-24620659 GCF_964662115.1 Mustela nivalis | reverse complement strand
GACCTGAGCCCAAGGCAGTCGCTTAACCTGCTGAGCCAGCCAGGCACCCTCTGCTTTGTTGTTGTTGTTGTTTTGTCTTGTTTTTTAAAAGATTTATTTATTTATTTTAGAGGGAGAGAGAGAGAGAGAGAGTGGGGGGAGGGGTAAAGGGAGAGGGAGAAAAAATCCAAAGCAGACTCCACCTGAGGTCATGATGTGAGCCAAACCAAGAGTTGGAAGCTTAACCAATTGTGCCACTCAGGTGCCCCTACAGTAATTGTTTTGTTATTGAATTAGAAAACTCTCTTGGTTATTTTAGCTGTTTTTTTTTCTTTTTTTTTTTTAACACTTTATACAACCAAATGAAAGTAAATGGGCTAAATCTCTAACTACATGTCTCTGTATTTCCTGCAGTGATTGCAGTTTTCTCAGACATTAGGTTTTGAAGGAAAAACAGCATAATACGGTAATTTGGAGATCAAGCTAGCAAGCATATAGCATAGAAAAAAAGCATACATCACTGAATAAGCATATGGGGTAGATACAGTGTCTTAAACATGTTCTACAATAATGCATACATTTGAAAACTTAATGGTGATCTTTATTGAGATATTTGCATCCAGACTTAGTCACTCAAACGGCAAAATCCCTTGGAGTGTGAAAAGTTTGTATGTCCATATGCCAGGGATATCAGTGCAAGTTGTCTGCTCCAGTAGATCTTTGCTGTCTCTCCGCCAGGCAGCAGCCAAAAAAGGTTCTCCAACTTGGCCACATGGGAAAAAGAACAGACAGGATAATGAAGTACATCCAGTAACATGAGGAGGATCAACAAGTCAGCACAGTCGCTGTGCTTGGCCTGATGGAGGAAGAGCAAAGGGCAAGACAATCTGGACATTGTCCTATTGGGCTGAAGCAAACTGATCAAATGGGAAGTAAAATAAAAATTCTAGGGAAAGACAGACTAATCCATCTATTTTGAAGATTAAATTGCTTCAGTGAAAAGTTGCTTTGGACGTGGACATCACTCATTAGAGAAATAACAAAATTAAGATGGAAAGCTTAGATTATCAAAATGCTGATAAATAATTGTTGCATAAGTAACACCCATTCAAGATTACCTGTAATTTTATTTTCATATTGTTAATAAAAATCTTTTCTCAATTGAAAGAGAGGCTGGCTGTAGAAATAATGAGTGTCATACTTTCTATATCACATCCGAACAAAAACTAGTCTGAAATTAAATTAATGAGTAATACTCCAGAGATGAATTACTCCCTTTAATATGTGGGATTCGACTCGGGTAGTCAACTATTTGAGTGGTATTTTTTTTAAAGATTGTATTTATTTACTTGAGAGAGAGAGGATGAGCAGGGGGGAGGGTCAGAGATAGAGGGAGAAGCAGATGCCCCACTGAGCAGGGAGCATGACTTGGGGCTTGATCCCCAGACCCTATGATCATGACCTGAGCTGAAGACATTTAACTGACTGTTTCTAATACAGTTATTGAGTGTAATTTCTACTACAGAACATAGGTTGATGGGAAAAATTTAAAGCCAAAGAGTGATACCTAGGTAATTATTTAACTGGCGAGATTTGCATTAACTTTGGGATTTCAAGTAACATAGCTCAAAGTAATTTCACAAAGCACCACAGTAAATCAAGTGTTGGATGAGTCTAAGTGAATGGCACAGGCATGAAGAAAGCGAGAAATGAGACCAAAAATAAAGCAACTCATGACAGTAAGTAGGAATTAGGAAGAGGAAATATGCCCAGAGATGCAGTAGAAAACATTCCCCAAATTTCAATACAGTAACTCCACAGGAAAAGAAAAAGAAATCACACAAATGTTAAAATCAATAAATGGGAATGTGTGAGGTTGGGGCAGTAAGAAAAAACTGCACCATAATTACTTTAGAGTCTGCTGAAAATGTGAATTCTAGGTAGTCATTTCAATAAGGTACAATAAAAGCATTTAAGATGGATAAGACCTCTTTCCAAAGCACGTGGTAACAGTGCTAAGTACTCTGAAATGGATGCTGTTTGTATCCAAATAATACTCCATGGCAATTGCTTTTAAAGGCTAGATAGGAAATCTGTTCCAGCTGTAGTCCTAACCCAATTTTTGAAGTCCCAAGGGAGAGAGGTAATAAATGAGTTAAATGTAATAATAAAGCATTTTTATCCAAAGCTGAGTTTCTGGCACAGCATGAAAATCAGAAGCTCTTTTCACAGGGGTGGATTTATCAAAGCCCGTTTTTCTGTACCTTTGAGTAACTATCTGTATAAAAGACAGAAGAGATTTATTGATGGGGGCGGGAAGAAAGCATGGCTGATTTTAAAATTCAGCTCAGGTTGGTTAGTAGAATGCTATTTATAAAATGTGCATTTTTTTGTTTATGACCCTTAAATTTGTCCCTGCATTTATTGATAAAATCTGCCGACTGTATCCATAACCATAGCTAGTCATTCGTAGTGATATAATCAGGAAAAGCATGCTGTAGATCAAAACAAGACTTCACAATTGCACGAAGGAGCAGGTAACAGGCTCAGCTCTGCCCTTTCTTATGATAGTTCCGTATTCTTTTCACTGCCTTTCTGTTTATTATGTTTGTGATAAATGATTGTGTGTATGTGTGTATGTGTGTGTGTGCTTAATCCCTCTCCGGGTTATCTGTTCTTCACATAAACATTTTGAATAAATCAGTCTTTATCTAGGAAAGATTCTTAGAGCAGCTAAAGGGAATATGACATGAGAACTACTCTTTCTAACAAAGAAAATAAAATTGTTGTACAATAGAATATTAATTTCTGATCCTTCCCATCTTAGTACCTCCATACTGTAATTTATTACTGAATAAGGCAATTCTTAAATAAAATATGGCAATAGCCTTGTTCATTCTTTTTTGTTAATGAATGGGAAAGTTGATTTTATGTAATTTTTATTTTTTTAATTTTTTGAGATATAATTGACATTTAACATTGTATTAATTTGAGGTGTATAACATAATGATTCAATATTTGTGTATATTGCAAATGATCACCACAAAATCTAGCTAACATCTGTTACCATACATACTCAAAATTTTCTTCTAGTTAAAAACTTGTGAATATTGTTCTCTTCAAATATGCAACTTTTTTTTTTTTAAGATTTTATTTATTTATTTGACAGACAGAGATCACAAGTAGGCAGAGAGGCAGGCAGAGAGAACAAGGAGGAAGCAGGCCCCCTGCTAAGCAGAGAGCCCGATGCGGGACTCGATCCCAGAACCCTGAGATCATGACCTGGGCCAAAGGCAGAGGCTTTAACCCACTGAGCCACCCAGAGACCCCTGTTGTTGCTGTTTTAGAAGGGAACATTCTCTGCATCTGTGCCTTTTGATCACAAACATTACATCCCATGACTTGTTTATTTTATAACTGGAAGTTTGTACCTTTTGACTGCCTCCAACAATTTTGCCAGGCCCCAACCCCCAATTCCTTACTTCTGGCAACCATCAATCTTTTCTCTAGTCAGGTCTTGTTTGTTGGTTGGTTTTTTTAGATTCCACATATAAGCGAGATCATATGGTATTTCTCTTTCTCTGAGTTATTTCATTTGGCATAATGCTCTCAAGTTTCGTCCATATTGTCATGAATGGCAAGATTTCATTCTTTTTTTATTGCTGAGTAACATTCTATTATAAATATGTATTACATTTTCTTTACCTATTCATCTATCAATGGACACTTGCATCCATATCCTTAGTTGCTATAAATAAGGCTGCAGTGAACATTTGGTGCACATCTTTTTGAATTAGTGCTTTTGTTTTGTTCAGGTAAATATCCAGAAATGGAATTACTGGATCATGTGGTAATTCTATTTTTATTTTTTTGAGGAACCTCCATAATGTTTTCCATAGTGGCTGCACCAACTTACATTCCCTTGAACAGCGTACAGGGTTCCCTTTTCTTCACATCCTTCCAACACTGTTTATTTCTTGTCTTTTTATTAATAGTCATTCTAACAGGTGTGAGTTGATATCTGATTGTGGTTTTGATTTGCATTTCCCTGATGATTAGAGATGTTGAATATCTTTTCTGTATCTGTTGGCCATCTGTATGTCTTTTTGTTTTGGAAAGACGTCTATTAAGAGCCTCTGCCCATTTTTCAATTGCACTAATTTTGCTTTGTTTTTTATTTTTGCTATTAAGTTTTATGAGTTCTTTATGTATTTTGTGTATTAACCCCTTATCATATATGTGATTTACAAATATTTTCTCCCATTCAGGAAGTTGTGAAAGGTGATTTTATTGATATAATTTACTGTCTTTGTATTTATTTCAGGTAGGTTGCTATCAAAGATTTGTGCTATGTTGCCAAAGTCTCATTGGTATGTGATTGAGTCTATTGATACACATAGATGGAATTAAGCAGGTAGCTGTATTAAAGAGATGATATTTCAGAGACCATTAAGTTATTCAGTGTGGTTAAGGATTTTTGTTTTCAAATAAATTTATCAAATTTATTTGGGGTAGTTATTAATTTCACTGTATCCTTTTGTATGATATGAAATGTATAACACAAAATGTCATATATGTTCATAAATAGAGAGACCATTATAAATATCTTTATATCCCTAGGTCATATGTATCATCTATTATCTATCTCTCTATCTATATCTATCTATCTATCTATCATCTATTATCATTTATCCCTATATCCACATATATACAGAGGTACATGGATAGATAGGTAGACTGAGATATAAAGAAAAAATATAAATTTTTGCTATATTTATATATGGATACAACATATGATATATGAACTGGTTATCATGATTATTCAAGGAAATTTTACAAAGAAGCTAGAATAAATAGCTGAACCCTGGGAAGGTCAGAAATGAGAGACATTCCAGAGGTACAACAATAAGTTTTCATGGACTCTTCAGAATATTAGCAAAAGATGTAATTAACTTCTAGTGCTTCTAGGATCCATGATTCTCCATTCCAATTTTCTACTTCATGCAAGAAGGAGTTAGATTAGCCTAATCTAACTTGGGCTATACAAATGTATTTTAATCGTCTGTGGTAAGGGAACAAAGGTCATGGGGCCCAGATAGAGGCACAAGAGCTCACTCTCTGAGAACTTGAATCATAATGAGCTGGACAGCCTCTCCAGAGACACTTGCTTTATGTGAGTAGGATAAGACCACTCAGTTACCTGGTCTAGGAAGGTGTGAGATTGTGTAATAGAGTGTCTTTCTATGAATAATCCTTCTCTATCTGACCCTTATAATAGTAACATTATTTCTGAGAGCAGAAACTTAAATGCATTATTTTGCTTTTTTTTTTCCACAAGAGGCTATAAATTATTATGTACTCATGTAATAATCCAATAGAAAGATTATTTGATTTGATTTGAGTCATATATAAATGCCAATTCCGAAGTAGTATTTCCATTGCTAATAACTTCTAAAATTGAAGTAAAATTTGAGCTAAAAAAAAAAAATCTGTCTTTAGACTGTTTGATGTTGTAAGACAAAATGAACTAAACCCAGGAAGTTAGAATTAATATTTCCTTATACTTAAAGTATAATTTTCCTCTCAATTATTTCAAAACGAGGGGGACAAAGGGGGTTTCAAAACAAAAAAACCCACAGTATTTTTTTTGTTCATTTGAATAATTAATGATAATAAATTAAACAATAATAGGCTGAAAACTGCTCAGTTTATCAGTTACTACTAGCAAATGCTATAACTTCAGAGACAAAGCCCATACTACAAACAAGGGAGCAATTACTTTGACTTAAAGCTTGCAGTAGTTTGAACTTTCGGCTTTTTTTTTTTTTTTTTTTTAACAAGATCAGTGCTGGACTTTGTACAGATTTTATTTTCCCATGTAAAATTATGATCCTTATCTACATCTATTAAACATGAGATTTAATTTTATTGACAGAAAGGTAGAAATGCTACATTAATTGCTAAGGGCTTGGTGATGCAGAATATGGTAAGTTAAGTATTAATGAGAATAGTATTTTACTGTGTTCCACAGAAGCCAAGGAAGTGTTTGATGTAATATGTGCGAGTCTGAGTTATAGGAACATTCACTGAGCATTAAGAAATTATATATGAAAAAAGAAATTGTATGCCATAAAACTATTTTATCTGAATCATATTTCTTAGTATTCTTCTCTATTAAATAGCTGACTTAGGGCCTTGGAACATTCTGAGAAATGATGTCCTTCTAAGTGAGATTTATAAATATTCCTTGACAAGAAAAGATACATTTGCTCCATATTTTTAGTATGCATTATTTTATGACTTCAAACTGCAACCCCAGATTTTTCCCCTTATTAAACTATTTTTAGATATGTTGTAGAAAAATATATTTCAAATATTGTGGGAGAGAAATATTTTTGAAAAGGAGAAATGAACTATAATCTAAAAAAAAAAAAAAAAACCAAGTGTTTTTTTTCCATCTTCATGTTTAGCTAATAGGAGAAATTACATGAAAGCCTTTTTAATACTTAAAAGCCCAAACTATGTGATACTGAATCCAAACTACTGCTATTATTTATCATTTAATCAGTAGATATTTATTGAACATCTATTATGTTCAAGAAACTGTAGTCTGTGCTATGGCTTTACAGCACCTAAAGTTGATGCACTAAAATAATTTACAGCAAAAAGAATGTTTTTCATATCAGTTACAGTAGCCCATTTGTAACCATTTCAAGCAGAACATTTAGCTAAAAGTAACAGTTGGATAAAAACAGCATTGATTCATTGTCATATTAAGAACTCTGAAAGAAGTCAGTCCTGGGGCTGGTCAGGGCATTGGAATGAGTACCTTAATTGTTCTCTTGGCTTTTTCTCTTGATTCCCACATGGTTGTGCCAGCTCCAAGCACCACATTGTGTCATTGCAGTGTCCAACTTTGGAAGAAAAAGACTAGAGAAATGTGGCTCTATTGCCCTATGTCTTTCTTTTCTTTCTTTTATTTTTTTAAGATTTTTTTTATTTATTTGATAGACAGAGATCACAAGTAGGCAGAGAGGCAGGCAGAGAGAGAGAGAAAGGGAAGCAGGCTTCTCGATGAGCAGAGAGCTCGATGCAGGGCTCGATTCCAGGACTCTGGGATCATGACTTGAGCCAAAGGCAGAGGCTTTAACCCACTGAGCCACCCAGCCCCCCCTGCCCAATGTCTTTCTTAAAATAGTGAAAAAAAAAAAAAGTTTCTGGAAAGCCACTACTTGAATCACAGACAGCAGTGAGGATCAAAGTTATATACTTAGACCAGTTGTTCTCAGAGTTATCTCTGGGAACTTATTAGAAATTTAAATTCTCAGGTTCCAAACCAATCCTACTTGGCTAGAAACTTGGGCTGTGGAGCCTGGCAGTTAACTAACAAGCCCTTCAGTTAATTTGGGTATACTCTAATGTTTTAGAATTACTGACTTGAACCAATCATGTTTCATTCCCAAAGGCGGGGTAGGAATTAGAGTGAGATTTCTCATCATAGAACTCAGAATTCTCACTGAATCCCAGGCTGTTCTACACTTTTCTCTGTGATTTGATTTAATAATTAGAATTCAAAGAAAGCCATCAAATCTATAGATACAAAGTGCATAAAAATGATAAAGTCCATTATTACAGATATCATTTATCCTTTAGAGCTTTTAGATGTAAATAATAAACATGGAAATTTGCCTTAAACTGGTATGAGTGGGAAAGGAGAAGAAATGTGATTCATGTAATACAGGTCATGGAGGGACTGATCAAGAGCACAAGTAGCTGCTCTGTCTTGATCTGTTATTTTCCCTGCTGACTTTAATGATGGTATTTGGTTTCTGGAAGCTCAGGGATGATGTTTGTTTGTTTGTTTTTGAAGATTTTGTTTATTTGAGCAAGAGAGAGAATGAACAAAGGGGGAGAACCAGGTTCACCAACTGAGCAAGAAGCCTGATACAGTACTTTATCCCAGGACCCTGGGAACATGATCCCAGCTGAAGGCAGATGCCTAACCACTGAGCCACCCAGGACTACTTTTATTAAAGTGTATATCTGAGTGTGCCCCGTTGGCTCACTCAGTGGAGCATGTGACTCTTGATCTCAGGGCTGTAAATTTGAGTCCCACGTTGGATGTAGAGATTATTTAAAAATAAAGTCTTTAAAAAAAATGTGCACATCTGGAGAAAGTAGACACTTTGCTTTCTCTGAGAGTATAATTTGAGGTCACTGTCCTTCCTGATTTAGTCACTCTTACCATGTGTAATGTTTTAGCTGCTTGTAACTCCGGTCTATGTTACTTGGCCATTCTTAGATTTAGGAATGGATTTGGACTCCAGTCCCATTCTTATAAATAGGGGAGAAGTGTTTACTGCCCAAACTAAAGAAGGGTTCTCTTTCCAAGACAACAGTGAATGGATTTGAGTGGGTAAAGTAAACATATATCTATTCAAATCTATAAAGTCATCCATGAGGAATGAAATTCATAAGGGTAAAATCTAATCCTATACTTAGATCCACAAATATAGCTGTATCTGTGGAAGATGTTGAAATCCCTTAAACATGATTGTTGAAAGGATAATTATTTTTTTTTAGAGAAAATTCAATATGCATTAACTCTGTGATGTAGCTGTTAGAAAAGCTAATGTGGCCTTTGAAGATATTAAAAATAATAAAAAAGCATAACATCATTGAGTTATGTCATTTTTCTAACACTTAACTTTCAAATCAGTTACTTTCATCCTTCCACCCACACTGCCCCTACCCAATTTTATGATCTCTCATTTGGGTTATGCTATACTTCCTCTGCCTGAAGTTCAATCTTTCTCTATTCTATCCTCCAGGCTATCAATTTTTTTTTAAAGTGGACTTTTTATTTTGGAATAGTTTTATATTTGTAGAAAAATGACTATGGTAATACAGAGAATTCTCCATTATTATTATCTTATATGACCACGGTTCATTTGTCATAATAAGAAATCAACCTTGGTGTATTTCTTTATCTGAACTCCAGCTGTTCTTGGGTCTCCTCTTTTTTTCCACAAATATCTTCCCTCTGTTTCGGAACCCACTCCCGATACCACACTAGGTCCTGCTCTCATGTCTCTCCAATCTCCTCTGGTTTGTGAGAATTTCTCAGTCTTTCCTTGATTTCTTGTCAGATTTGAGGAACATTGGCCAGAGATGGTATAGAATATCCCCCATTTGGATTGGTCTGGTGCCATCCTCATGCTTAGACTGGGGTTATGGGTTTTTGGAAAGAGCACCACAAATATGAAATGATCTTATTATATAGTATCAGTGAATACATGATTTTGACATAAAATCATTGGTGATGTTAACCTTTATTATTCAGTTAACATGATTTCTGGCAGGTTTCTCCACTGCCAAATGACTATTTTTCTCTTTTAATACTTCCTTCTTTGAAAGTGTGGGCATCTATATATCTGTATCTCTGTATCTACATCTATTTACCTACATCTATATCTACATTTATATTTGTATCTATTTATCTCTCTCTCTATACACACATACACATATAAATATATATATATATATATATATAAAATCAGCTTATTAGCTTCAATATTATGCTATGATTTGTCTCTGTAAAATGCTTCCATATATCAATGGCCCCTAATTCTGAACTTTTTGTGTGATTTATATGTCTACAATACATACATTCATACATAAAAACACATATTTTGTTTTTGATTTTTATTGTCAGATGTGGTCTATTCAGAATTGACCAGCTCTCAGGAAACCATAATTTGGTAATCAAGTCAAAATTTTCTCCCAGAAAAGATTGTTTACTACCCAACTGGGCAATATATTCAATGGGATAGTTTTGACTCATAGTACATTTATGGTATTTTTTTCTTATTGTTATTTTTTTTTTCCTGTGAAGAGTCAAAGAACATTTAAAAACCTATCAAAAATGAGTTTTTCAAGTACTGGAAGAATTCTGTTTTGGGCTGAATTCTGTCCCACCCAAAATTTATGTATTGAATCCTTAACCTCTTTTATCTCAGAGTGTGACTATATTTGGAAATAAAGATTTTTAAAGAGATGACTAAGTTAAAATGAAGTCTTAACTAACCCAATATGACTGATGTCCTCACAAGAGGAAAATTTAACACATAGAAGAAAGCAGACTGCACAAGGATGACCATTTGAATACATAGGGGGTGAACCACCAGCAAATCAGAAGAATCAAATCTTTTCTCAGAAAGAATCAAATCTTGACACCATAATCTCTGATTTATAGCCTCTAGACCAGTTTGTGATACTTCCTTATGGCAGCCCTAGAAAACTAATATAGTTCCACTAAGTTTTTCCAGAATTATCTCACATTAACTTTTTCCAATTCTTTCAACTATCTATCAAAATACAGTACTCTCTTATCTGAGGGGGATATATTCCATGATCCCCAGGAGATGACTGAAACTGTGGCTTAGTACTAAACCATATATACACTATATTTTTTCCTATACATACATACCTCTGATAGTTTAATTTATAAGATAGATACAATAAAAGATTAACAACAACTAGTAATAAAATAGAATAATTATAACAATATATTGTAATAAAAGTTATGTTAATGTGGTTTCTCATTCTCTCTCTCAAAATATCTTACTGTGTTATACTCACCCTTCTTCTGATGGTGATGATATGAAATGATAAAATGCCTACACAATGAGATGAAATCAGGTGAACGACATAGGCCTTGTGATATAGTATTAGGCTACTACTGACCTTCTGATGATATTTCAGGAGGAAGACCATCTGCTTGCAGATCACGGTTGACGGTGGTTGACTGCTGAACTGAAACTCCAGAAAGCAGGACTGCAGGTAAGGGGGTATTATGATACAGTGGTCACCCATCCCGGGCTGTGAAAGAGTATGCTGTTTTTAACACTGGAATTCTCATATCCTGAGAAATCTCTCAGTCCCATTCATCTGTGGCTATTTACATCGCTTGGGATTCCCTTTTGAGTGGTGCTCTAGATTGATAATAGCCCTTTTGTAATACAGTTCTGAGGGATTTTAGTCGACTTTCCATAACCTAACCAGGCCAGGTTATGTGAGATTATGTGAAATTATGTCTTATGAATTATATGTGTACAAAAATTTGAAGGCATAGCCAGCATATTCTTAAATGAGGATTGAATTTTACTAAAACTAATACACTTACACCCTTATAAGTGAAGATGAAATGGCTGGGTGCCATGATGGATGGACTTTAGATTTGCCAGTGTGATAGTGCAGGTCCATCTATAAATTCTCATTTTGCAACCGGTTGTATTTGCTTGCCAGAAAAAATGACTAGCTTGGATCTGAGAGGGCACTTGGTAGCTATCTGGTCTAGAAAATTTATGTGACTCAAATGGGATTTAAATTCATGACTCTGCTTCATTAATATTAACCTCAAAGCAACTCAGCAAGATAAAGGATATTAACTCTTGCTTTATTTTCATGTGCTCTTGTTAAATTATTAAGGGTCAGTGGTGTTTACTTAGCCAGTTATTACTCTTAAAATGACAGGCACTTATCAAGAAGATAGCATAATGCAAGAACAAAAAGAAACATAACTTCTTCTGATTAATATTGGGAGTCATGAATCGTCCATTGATAGAACTCAATCAAGTCTAAATATTATGATCTGGAATCAAACTTGAAACCAGAGATCTTTAACAGGTAATGATTGATACAGTGAATTCTGGGGTCAGATTACCAGGATTTAAATATTGTTTCTATCAATTGATAATTGGAGTCTTTGGAAAGTTACTTAAACTTTTGGATATTTTGTTTCCTTGTTTATAAACTAGTACTGATAATTAATAGTCCTCCCTCATAAGATCACTGGTCAGTTGACTTAACTCGGTTTTCTTGACTGTTTTGAGCTTCCTTTTGTTCATTTGCAAAGTACTGGATGTGATAGCATCAATTAATTGTTGTGAAGATAAAATAGAATAATGTATATAAAGTCTCTGACCAATTCCATTATTATTATTCACTAGTTTGTATAGATATTGTGTATAATCTGATTTTCTAACAAATCAAAGAATAAGTTATGATTGGTTATGTTACTCATAATTTTCACTTATAATAATCTATATTGCTCCCCAATGTTTTCTTTTCCTGACACATGCTTGATGTCAAGGGCAGGGGGCATTGCCTGATTAACTTTGTACAGAAATTATCAACCTGTCAAAAACAAACAGAAATTATCAACCTGTCAAAAACAAAAATGAAAGAAGATAGATTAGAATATAAATATTTCTTACCTTGGGGTAAAACAAAAAGGGAAGACTTAACATTTTTCCAACCCCATATATGGTTTACTAGTAAAGTTCTGCCCTCACTATATTTTAATTATTTTTTTACTCTTTTCTCCTATTTTAACTTAGAACAGCTTTTTCCTACATTTTTTGTAGAAGTAATAGGCAGTCAAAACAATACAAACATTATTTAATCAAGGGTCTATTTCAAGGTTGTATAACCACAGGGCAGGTTTGGATTCTGTACGAATTAATCTTAATTTATCTAATCAAATGTGGTGAGAGGGAAAAAAAAACATGAAAGCAAACTTTAAGAAAATAGTTGTTTCACTATGGTGAGTGCTGTGAAGTGTGTAAACCTGCTGATTCACAGACCTGTACCCCTGGTGCTAATAATACATCATACGTTTATTAAAAAATTAAAAGAATATTAAAAAAAGAAAATAGTTTCATGAATTAGGTAACACATTGTTCTCAGATATAATTCAATAGTAATAATTTTTGTCTTATACAATTTTTTTGTTTTCTTTGGAAATTATATGTTGATATAATTTTATATATGATACTTTTGATTTAAATTATCTTATGTATATTTATATTTCTAATTATTCCAATTATTTCTAACTAAAATGACATTATTTCACTTTATTTTACCTCTGGCTTTTATTTATATTAACAAATGTGAATCATAACATAAAAAAACTAGTAATTGATTTTAACTAACAGCTATCCAATTTGAACATTATTTTGATGTCATCCTTATGAATTATGCTGCAGAAAGTGTAGTAGTAAATATACTTTTGTATATTTATTTAATATAAATATATTTGTAAATATTTTTACAATTCTAAGAATAGTATATCTCTTTTGGAGTGTGTATCAGAGAAATGATATAATTTCAATTCTGAGAGAAATATTTTGTATTGGTTTGCTGTTTCTATTAAGATTTTTGTTTTAATTCCAATATAGTTAACATACAGTGTTATATTAGTTTTAGGTGTACAATATAGTGATTCAACAATTCTATACATTACATAGAGCTCATCATGATAAGTGTACTCTCAGTCCCCCTGACCTACTTCACCCATCCCCCAACCCATCTCCTCTCTGGTAACTATCAGCTTGTTCTCTATAGTCAAGTCTATTACTTATTTTGTCTCTATTTTTTTTCCCTTTGTTTATTTGTTTTGTTTCTTAAATTTCACATATGAGTGAAATTATATGGTATTAGTTTTTCTCTGACTTATTTTGCTTAGCATTATACTCTCTAGCTCCATCCATGTTGTTTCAAATGGCAAGATTTCATTCTTTTTTTATGGCTGAGCAATATTCCATTAAATATATATGTTACCTCTTCCTTATTCATTCACCAGTCAGTGGACAATTAGGCTGCTTCTATAATTTGGCATTTGTAAATAATGCACACAGGAGTGCATGTGTCTTTTTCAATTAGTGTTTTTGTACTTTTTGGGTGAATACTTAGCAGTACGATTACTGAATAATAGAGTAGTTCTATTTTGAACTTTTTTTTAAGTTTTAAAAGACATTTTTTTAAATTATGTTCTTTTTTTTTTTTTTTAGATTTTATTTATTTATTTGACAGAGAGAGATCATAAGTAGGCAGAGAGGCAGGCAGAGAGAGAGAGAGGAGGTAGCAGGCTCCCACTGAGCAGAGAGCCCGATGCAGGACTTGATCCCAGGACTCTGAGATCATGACCTTAGGTGAAGGCAGAGGCTTAACCCACTGAACCACCCAGACACCCTTATTTTTTTATTATGTTCAATTATCCAACATATAATACATCATTATTTTTTAATGTAGTGTTCAGTGATTCATTAGTTGTGTCTAATACCCAGTTCTCATCACAACATGTTCCCTCCTTAATACCCATCACTCAGTTACCCCATTCCCTACCCCATCCCTTCTGTAACCCTCAGTTTGTTTCCTGGACCCTAGAGTCTTTCATGGTTTGCCTCCTTCTCTGATTTCTTTCCATTCAATTTCCCCTCCCTTCCCCTATGGTCCTCTGCACTATTCCTCATACTCCACATATGAGTGAAATCATATGATAATTGTCTTTCTCTGCTTGACTTATTTCACTTAATATAATCCCCTCCAGCTCCACCCATGTTGATGCAAATGGTGAGTATTCATCCTTTCCAATGGTTGAGTAATATTCCATTGTATATATGAGCCACATCTTCTTTATCCATTCATCTGTTGAAGGGCATCTCATATTCCACAGTTTTAGCTATTTTTTTTTTAAGTAAGTGCTGAGCTATTTTTTTTTAAAGATTTTATCCATTTATTTGAGAGAGATAGAGAGAGAGAGGATGAGAGGAAAGAGGTCAGCAGGAGAAGCAGACTCCCTACAGAGCAGGGAGCCTGATGCAGAACTTGATCCTGGGACTCCATGGTCATGACCCGAGCTGAAGGCAGTTGCTTAACCAACTAAACCACCCAGATGCCCCCCTCAGTTTTAACTTTTTGAGGAGACACTCCATTTTGTTTTCCAGAGTGGCTGTACCAGTTTTCTTTCCTATCAACAGTGCACAAGGGCTCCTTTTTCTTCACATCCTCACCAATATTTGTTGTTTCTAGTATTTTTGGTTAGCCATTCTGATAGGCGTGAGGTGATATCTCATTGTGGTTTCGATTTACATTTCCCTGATGGCAAGTGATATTGAGCAGCTTTTAATGTGTCTATTGGCCATCCCTATGTTTTTCTTGGAAAAGTGTTCACATCTTCTGCCCACTTTTTAATTGGATGATTTGTTCTTTAGGTGTTGACTTGTATCCATTCTTTATATATTTTGAATACTAACCTTTTGTCAGATATCTTTTGCAAATATCTTCTCCCATTTAGTAGGTTGCCTTTTAGTTTTGTTCATTGTTTCTTTTGCTGTATGGAAGCCTTTAATTAAAAAAAAAAAAAGATTTATTTTATCTATTACAGAGAGAAGGGGGAGTGGGAAGTGATAGAGGGAGGGGGAAGTGAGAATCCCAAGCGGATTCTCCCTCAAGCACAGAGTTAAACCTGCGACTTCATTTCAGGACCTATGAGATCATGAGCTGAGGTGAAATGAAGAGCTAGACGCCTCCTAACTGAGCCACCAGGTACCCTAGAAGTTTTTAATTCTGATATAATCCCAATAGTTTATTTTTGCTTTTGTTTCCCTTGCCTCAGGAGACATATCTAGAAAAATGTTGCTTTGGTCAGAGTCAAAGAAATTACTACCTGGGCTCCCTCCTAGGAATTTTATGGTTTTAGGTCTCATATTTGGGTCCTTAATCCATTTAAGTTGATTTTTGTGTATGGTGTAAGAAGTGAACCAGTTTCAGTCTTTTGTATGTAGTTGTAGAGTTTTCCCAACACCATTGGTTGAGCACACTGTCATTTTCCCCTTGCATGTTCTTGCCTCCTTTGTGAAAGACCCATTGACCATATATAATTATTCATCTTTTCAAAGAAAACTGAGGGTTTTGGAGGGGAGGTGGGGGGGTTGGGTGAGCTTGGTGGTGTGTATTAAGGAGGACACATATTGCATGAAGCACTGGGGGTGGTGCTTAAACAATGAATGTTGGAACACTGAAAAACTAAAATTTAAAAAATGTTTAAAATGGTTAAAAAAAAGAACTAACTGCTGGTTTTATTGATTCTTTCTTTCTTTCTTACTTTTTTTTTTTTAAGTTTCTGTATCATTTATTTCTGCTCTAGTCTTTACTATCTCCTTTCTTCTGCTGGTTTTGAGTTTTGTTTGTCTTTCCTTTTTCTAGTCTTGTTAGTTACAAGGTTAAGTTTTTTCTTGCTTCTTGAGTTAGGCCTATATTGCTATAAATTTCCCTCTTAGAACCATTTTTGCTATATCCCAAAGATTTTAAACATTGTTTTCATGTAATTTTTTATTTCTTCTTTGATTTCTTGATTGACTCATTGTTTAGAAGCTTGGTATTTAACTTATTTGTATTTGTGCTCTTTTCAGATTTTTTTTAATGGATGATTTCTAGTTTCATAGAGTTGTGGTCTGAAAGATAATGCTATGATTTCATTCCTTTTGAATTGGTTGGTACTTGTTTTGTGGCTTAATATGTCATCTATTCTGGAGAATATTCCATGTGCACTTGAAGAGAATGTGTATTCTGTTGTTTTAGGCAGGAATGTTCTGAAAAATCTGTTAGATCCATCTGGTCCAGTGCTACTGTTTCCTTGCTGATTTTCTGTTTGGATGATCTGCCCATTGATTTAAGTGGGATGTTAAAGTCCCCTTCTGTTATTATGTTACTGTTTGCAAGCTTCTTCATGTTTGTTATTAACTTTTTATGTATTTGAGTGTACCTAAATTGGGTGCATAAATAACACAATAACAGCATAATAACAACAATTGTTGTATAGTGTTGTTGGATTGTGTTCTTTATTATAAAATAGTGTCCTTCTTTGTTTCTTGTTACAGTCTTTGTTTTAAAATCTTTTTATTTTTGTTTTATAAGTATTGTTACCTTGGCTTTCTTTTGACATCCATTTGCATGATGAATATCTCTCTATCCCTTCACTGTTTTTTTTTTTTTAAGTTTTTTTTTTTATTTTATTTATTTACTTGAGAGAGAGAGAGCATGAGAGGGGAGAGGGTCAGAGGGAGAAGCAGACTCCCTGCCAAGCAGGGTATCCGATGTGGGACTCGATTCTGGGACTCCAGGATCATGACCTGAGCTGAAGGCAGTCGCTTAACCAAATGAGCTGCCCAGATGCCCCTATCCCTTCACTTTCAATCTTCAGATGTCTTTGAGTCTGAAATAACTCTCTTGTATGTAGCATATACGTAGGTCTTTCTTTTTTATCTACTCTGTCACCCTATATCTTTTGATTGGAGTATTTAGTCTACTTCTATTTAAAGTAATTATTGATAGATATGTTTATTGCCTTTTTGTTTTTTTGTTTTGTGGCTTTTTTTGTAGTTTTTCTCTGATTCTTTCTTCTTTTGTTATGTTTCATGGTTTGTTAACTTTCTTTGTGATACACTTGGATTCCTTTCTCTTTGCCGTTAAGTTTATATATATCATCATCTGCATATAGCAGTCTATATGAAGTTGATGGTTGCTTAAGTTTGAACTCATTATTTACTCTGAAGAAAATATTCTGAGTGAAAAACAAATTTTAAAAAAAATCTAGGGGCTCCTGGATGGCTCAGTCAGCTGGGCATCTGCCTTCAGCTCGGGTCATAGTCCTCGGGTCCTGGCATGGGGCCCCAAATCGGACTCCCTGCTCAGTGGGAGTACTGCTTCTCCCTCGTCTGCTCCCCTGCTTGTGTTCCCTCTCTTGCTGTGTCTCTTTCTGTCAAATGAATGGATAAAATCTTAAAAACAAAAACAAAAACAAAAACTAGAATGAAGACTGTATAAACCTTCTATGCCTCAATATATTTTTCATTTCTCCATCACCCCCATGAAGTTCAAATGCTAAATAAATAAATAAAGTAAGCATTTCCATACCCATTTTAATATCAAAAGATTTTGAATGTGCCTTGGCATTTTATAAGTTATATTCATTTTCTTCCAAGGATGAACACTTACCCTTTATTCCAGTTGGACATTTTAAGATGCAATATTTTTCTAGGAAATATTTTTTTCTTAAATTCAACTTAAATGTATTCTTTTTCTTTTCTAGTTTATTTTATCTTTATACCCTTTAATCTACTAATAAATACCCATTTCATTACCAAAATCAAATAAGATTTTTTAAAACCCCTTTCCCTGTTTTTTCTATATTTTTGGAGTATCTCTAAATTTGGATTATCTCTGAATTTGGATTATCTTGGGTCCAAAATAGCAATGTTTATTCTTTCCAAACACCTTTAATTAATATTATTAGCATCTATATTACTTAGATATACTTTAATCAGAGAAATTCCTTATTTTACCTCATTAGAATTGTTATATAAGATTTCCAGATTCCCACGGTGCTTGGGTGGCTCGTAAGTTAAGTGTCTGCCAATGGCTCAGGTTATGGTCTCAGGCTCCTGGGTTCAAGTCCCACATGGGGCTCCCTGCTTGGTAGAGAGCCTGCTTCTCTCTCTGCCCCTTCCCCCTCTCATGCTCTCTCTTTCTCTCTTTCTTAAATAAATAAATAAAATCTAAAAAAAAAGATTTACATATTCCCTGCTAAATTTATTAATATTCTTTTGTAACATTTAATTTTTTTGCAATTCTTCTTCTTTTTAAAAAAATTTGTATGTAGATATGTTTTATTTCTTTTAGATAGGGGGAGGGAGAACTGGGGGAAGCAGAGGGAGAGGAAGAGAGAGAATCTTAAGCAGACTCCATGCCCAGTATGGAGCCTAATATAAGGCTCATTCTCACAACCCTGAGATCATGACCTGAGCTGAAATCAGGAGTCAGACACTTAAATGACTGGACCACTTGGAAAAAAAATGTATATATATGTGTATATGTGTATACACACACACATACACATACACATATATGTATATATATGCACACACACATCCTCTAATTTTAATCAAAGAACACTAGAGTACAGAAAAAAAAAAAACGTGATTTTTTTGAGCAGGGAAAAAGCATAGGTAGTCTTGATTTGTCATTGATATTTATTACTTTTCCAAAGAGTTAACAGTTCATTTCAGTTCATTTCTCTGTACCTTGGGCTATTTCTCAACTAAAATATATTGTACTCTTATGTTTAGCAACTGCTTGTGATTCAGCCCTTTGGTTCTAACAGTGGAGTTTTGGTGTTAACATTTGCTACATAATGATATTTTTAAGACCTAGGGCAAGTCTTTAAAGTTGTTCTACATAATTGTTTCTCTTTTGGTTGTATTTTCATAGCACACCATTTTTTATTGGTAATTCCATCAAAATTACTATAATATTCAAGTACAGACCTTCTTTAAAGATTTGTATGTTTGTTTATTATGTGGATTATTCATATACGTATACATAATTAAAATAGTAGATGCAAACCTGGATATTATATCAGTCTTTTTCTTTAAAGTAAATGTGTGATCCTTGATCACCTAGCTCAGTTTTCTAAATCTTGTTTTTTTAAAAAATCCTTTAAAAATTCATACAAAAATGCATAAATGATTATGAATATGTTCATGAATTCTGACAAGGTGACCCCACTTATGTAACCAGAATCCAACAGAAAAAAAAATAAAAAAAATGTTATTAGCATCCCAGAAGCCCTCCTTGTGTCCACATTTAGTGAATGACCTTTAAGGATAAACAATATTCTGACATCTAACCCCAAAGGTTAATTTTGTTAACTAACACTTGATTTTTTTTTAAAGATTTTATTTATTTATTTGAGAGAGAGAGAGAGATCACAAGTAGGCAGAGAGGTAGGTAGAGAAGAGAGAAGGAAGCAGCCTCCCCACAGAGGGGAGAGCCTGATGTGGGGCTTGATTCTAGGACCCTGAGATCATGACCTGAGCAGAAGGCAGAGGCTTAACCCACTGATCTACCCAGGTACTCCCTATGTTATGGTTTTGAACTTTTTATGATTATATAGATTTTATATGATTATATATAATATATAGAATTTTTTGCCTTCTCTCACTTTTTCTCTTTTTCCCCAAAGTTATTTTTGTAATATTCATCCATACTGGTGCATATAGTTATAGTTTGTACTTTCTCATTTTATGTAGTTCATTCTGTGACTCTTTGCAGTGCATTTATCTATTTCTAGAAGGGATTTGCTAGCAGGTGAACTAAGATTTCTTTTTCCCTAAAATAAAGATAAAATGGTCAAATCAGATACAATATGATTTTCAAAATCTTACCCAGCACCAAATTACTAATAATCAGAGCATATAAGCAGTCATGAAAGATATGACAAGTCTTTGAGGAGATCCAAGATTGTCAGATCTACCCTCATATGCCCTTCATCTCTTGTATTTGAACATGTTCTGGTTTAGATTTAACAAAAGAGTTTAAACAATGCCTTTACAATACATCTGTTGCATCTGTTCCCTAATAGCAAGGGAATTTGTTCAGACTCTTTTGTTCTTTCTTAAATGTCTCCACTAAGGGGAGACAATGTCACAAACCTGTCCCAACCTTAACTGTACCCTTGTCACTCAGAAAGATGCTATTTATTTATTTACTCATTCATTTGTTCATTCATAATTAGATATTCAAACTGATATATTTTTATATATCATATATTGTATGGATAAAGCCATAATGTTTTCTATTTAGATTTTCAATTGATCTAGCACCACTTATTGAAACAAATTACTTTTTCCCACCATACTATAGGCCTTTTAACATAAGTAAGGTGATTGTATATGTGTTGGTCTGTTTGTATATTCTATATTCTGTTTCCATTATTTATTTTGTACTTTAATTATCTAGGGCCATCACCATATAGTCTTACTGATAACAGGTTTATGAAATATTTGCATGTGTACATTTTTATTATTTTAATTATTCAATATTGTTTTACCTATGTTCATCCTTTTGCATTAAGTTATAAATTTTAAATAAAATTGTCATTTTGCTCATAAATAATTTTTTTTATTTGGTGTTGCATATATCTCCTTATTTCAATTCTTTTTTTTTTTTAATTTTATTTATTTGACAGAGAGAGATCATAAGTAGGCAGAGAGGCAGGCAGAGAGAGAGAGAGGAGGAAGCAGGCTCCCTGCTGAGCAGAGAGCCCGATGCGGGACTCGATCCCAGGACCCTGAGATCATGACCTGAGCCGAAGGCAGCGGCTTAACCCACTGAGCCACCCAGGCGCCCTCCTTATTTCAATTCTTACATATTTTTTCTCTCCTTATTATACTGGCTAGAACCTTCACTACAATATGTAATAGGAGGTATGATAGTGAATATTCTTTTCTTTACTCTTTTTAAAAATTTAGTTTATTTATTTTAAGGAGAGACAGAGAGAGAGAGAGAGAGAGAGAGCAGGGGTGGGGGAGGATGAAGGAGAGAATCTCAAGCAGACTCTTGTTGATCCTGAGCCTGAGCCCCAGGCAGTGCTCAGGGCTTGGTCTCATGACCCTGAGATCATGACTGAGCTAAAACCAAGAGTTGGAAGCTTAACCAACTGAGCCACCTATGCATCCCTCATTTTGTATTCTTGATGTCAATGGGAAAAGGTATTAATATTTGATATCACATGTAATATTGGTTAGTTATAGGTCTTTTGTAGGTACCATTTATCAGGTTAAAGAAATTTCTTTTTTTTTTTTTTTAAGATTTTATTTATTTATTTGACAGAGATCTCAAGTAGGCAGAGAGGCAGGCAGAGAGAGAGGAGGAAGCAGGCTCCCCGCTGAGCAGAGAGCCCGATGCAGGGCTCGATCCCAGGACCCTGGGATCATGACCTGAGCTGAAGGCAGAGGCTTAACCCACTGAGCTACCCAGGTGCCCCGGTTAAAGAAATTTCAACTGTTGTAACTTTACTAAGCCATTTTGTTTGCTTTAGTCATGAATGGGTATAGAATTTTGTTAAATGATTTGCAATTCATTAAAATATTCATGTTATTCTATTAATATGGTAAATATTATTGATTTATGAATATTAACTTGTCTTGTAATTCCTGGAATAAACCATATGTTATCATCTTTTGTGTATACTCTTGTGCTATAGTGGATATTTTGTTTAGGATTAATCTTTATGAGAAAAATCTGTAGTTTTCCTTTCCTGTCACATCTTTTCCAGATATTGATTTCAAGATCATGCTAATCTTGTAACTTTGCAAAACTCTGGAAATTCTTTCAAACATAGTTGGAGTTTGTACATTTGTATTAATTTCTTTTAAAAAATATATATGTATATATATGTGTGTGTGTATATGTATACATATATATATAAATGCATATACATATTTTATTTATTTTATTTTATAAATAAATTTTTATTTATTTGTCAGATTTTATTTTATTTATTTTATTTATTTGTCAGAATAATTTTATCATTTTATTTATTTGTCAGAGAGGGAGAGAGAGAACACAAGTAGGGGGAACAGCAGGCAGAGGGAGAAGCAGACTCCCCACTGAACAAGGAGCCCAATGCGGTGCTCCATACCAGGACTCTGGGACCATTACCTGAGCTGAAGGCAGACACTTAACCTACTGAGCCACACAGGTATCCCTCTCTTAAGAAGTCCTAGGGAAGCCCTCTGCTCCTAGGGTTGAATCAAACTTTTTAAACTACTACAAATAGTAGTATTAAATATTACAGGGCAACATAATGAGGTCTTATTTTATTCCAGGAAAAGCACCAAAATGAGTTACCTTACTTCATCTATACAGAAATTCTCTAAAGCATTACCAATATTTTAAAAATTAGGAAATTAAAGTTTAAGGAGGACAAGTAACTTGTCCAAAGTTACACAAGTAAAGAGCACATTTTTATAAACACTGTCTCTTCATTGGTCAAATGACATTGAGTAGATCTTAAAAGTTCTCATCACAAGAAGAAAATTAACTATGTGTGGTGATGGATGTTAACTTATTGTGGTGATCATTTTGGAATATATATATATATACTGAATCAGTATATTGTACAACTGAAACTAATATGATGTTATATGTCAATTTTATCTCAGTGGAAAAAAATAACAAAATCAAGTATTGGCAGAGATAAAGATAAAGACAAGGTAAGGAAGAATAATATATTTAACATGATAAAAAGGACCCTTCCATGGTATTCTGTATAAATTATTAAAAAATGATTTTAATATGATTAGACATATTAAAAAATGTCTAAAGAAGGCAATTTATTTAAAAGATTTTATCTATCTATCTATCTATTTATTTTTGAGAGAAAGAGCATGAGTAGAGAAAAGGGCAGAGGGGAAAGCAGACTCGGGAAACTGAAATCTTGACTTGAGTCAAAGGCAGACACTTAACTGACTGGACAACCCCCCCCCCCAAGTTTTTATTTTAACTCCTATAGTTAACACACAATGTAATATTAGTAACAGGTGTAGAATTTAGTGATTCATCACTTACATACAACACCCAACGCTCTTCACAACAAGTGGCTTCCTTAGTACCTATCACCCATTTAACCCTCCCAAAAAATGAATAAAGAAAGTCATTTAGATAATACAAATAAACTTTATTTAATACTTCATGAGGCAGTGTCTACTCAGAGAACTGCAAAATGGGGCAAAAGACAGGAAGCTTTTATATGATTAAGAATAAAGAACACAGAAGACACAATAACAATATCTGATTGGCTGGGATCACATAATCAGCCTTGTTTGGGGTGAGAAGGAATAAGGAAATAAGATGGTGACTAGAATTGGCTTGGTGTTTGGGGATTGGGAGACTGGATAGACTGCATTTTTGGTCAGGCAGAGCATTCACAGGAACACTAAAGTTATATGATTTTTAATTTGCTGGTTTGGCACATCGGGCAGGAGCATCTCCATCTTGGGCCTCGAAACTTATTTCAATGGCATCTAATGGTAAGACTTCTAAATATATGAGGCAAGAATTGAGACCTGAAAAATAATAGAAAATCCAGTATCATATTTAGAGATGTTTATTCATCTTTCTCAATAACAGAAGAAGTAGACAGAAAGTAACTAGACATAGTAGACATAGAAGAGTTGAACATTAAGCAAACTGACCTTAATGGTACATATAAGATAGTATACTCAAAAATTACAGAATGCCCACTATTTTCAAGTGCATGTGGAAACATTTACCAAAACTGATAATTTCTATGGCTAAAACACAAATCTAAACATATCTTATGAAGTTTAAATTAAAGCTCTATGCCCAGTGTGGGGCTTGAACTCATCACCCTGAGATTAAGAGTCACATGCTCTATAAAATTAACAACTCAGGAAGCAATAGATAATGGTGACGATTTGGAGAAAAGGGAACCCTCTTACACTGTTGGTGGGAATGTAAACTGGTGCACACTCTGGAAAACAGCATGAAGTTCCCTCAAAAAGTTAAAAATAGAACTATTATACAATCCAGCAATTACACCAGTAGGTATTTATCCAAAGGGTACAAAAATGATTATTCAAAGGGGTACATGCACCCTGATGTTTATAACCATGCTATCAACAATAGCCAAATTATGGAAAGAGCCCAATGTTCATTGATTGATGAATGGATAAAAGAGTTGTGGTGTATTTATTCCATGGAATATTACTCAGCCATCAAAAAGAATGAAATCTTGCCATATGCAACAACATGGATGGAGCTGGAGAGTATGATGCTAAGTAAAATAAGTCAGTCAAAGAAAGACAACTGCCATATGATTTCACTCATATGTGGAATTTAAGAAACAAAATAGATGAACACTGGGGAAGGGAAGGAAAAACAAAATGAGATAAAAACAGAGAGACAGCAAACCATGAAAGACTCTTAATTAGAGAACAAACTGAGGGTTGCTGGTGGGGAAGTAGGTGGGGGATGGGCTAAATAGGTGATGGGCATTAAGGAGGACACTTGTGATGAGCACTGAGTGTTATATGTAAGTGATAAGTCACTAAATTCTACTCTTGAAACCAATACTACACTGTATGATAACTATCTTGAATTTAAACAAGCAAACAAACAAAATAAAGTAAATAACTACATTAAAAAGAAAGAAAGAAAGAAAGAAAGAAAGAAAGAAAGAAAGAAAGAAAGAAAGAGTCACATGCTCTACCGACTGAACCAGCAAGGTGCCCCTAAATGAATTTTAAAGAATAAGGATTGCCTAATAGATGCTCTTCCAGTTTCTGCTCTGACATGAACAGAGCTTTCAAATCATTACTCTTATCCTCACAAAATGAAAAAAAAAAAAAAAAAAAAAAAAAAAAGCAAAAGAAGTTGAATATGTCTCCTGACGTACTTTTTCCATGATTCACAGATACTATCTGTTTTGAGCCCTGAGTTTTTGTTGCTACCGATTGTCTGCCTTTTGTACAGTTATACCCAAATGGTTGGTTTTGTATAGGAAAATACTGAAGTATATTTTTTGTATAGGAAATACTTTTGTATAAGAAAATACTTTTGTATAGGAAAATACTGAAGAGCACTTTGAATTGATGCCATCTACATTTTTCTTCCTCAATCCTCTCAGTGCTGCTTTTATTTATTTTTTTAAAGATTTTGTTTTATTTATTTTGAGTGAGAGTAAATAAGAGAAAGGGCAATTGAAGAAGCAGAGGGAGAGGGAGAAGCATACTCCTTGCTGAGCAGAGAGCCCAATATGGAGCTTGATCCTGGGACTCCAGCATCATGACCTGAGCAGAAGGCAGTTGCATAACCGGCTGAGCCACCCAGGGAACTGTCTCTCAAAGGATTACTACCTGGTGAATTTTCTTTCTTATTTTCCCAACTTTATTTTATTTTATTTATTATTATTATTATTATTATTTAAAGATTTTATTTATTTATTTGAGAAAGAGAGAGGGAAAACACAGAGGGAGTGTGAGAGGTAGAAGCAGAATTCTCACTGAGCAGAGACCTTGATATGGGCTCAATCCCTGAGATCATGACCTGAGCTTAAGGCAGATGCTTAAGTGACTGAGCCACCCAGCCACTCCTCCCAATGGCAATTTTAATTCCTTGCAGTCTCTTTAAGGTTTATCATCTGTGGGTTTTTTTTTTTTTTAATATTTTATTTATTTATTTGTCCAGGAGAGAGAGAGAGAGAGAGTAAGTGAGTTCGGTCAAGAGGAGTGGTCATCAGAGGGAGAAGCAGCCTCCCTTCTGAGCAAGGAGCCTGCTGTGGGGCTTCATCCCAGAACCCTGGGATTATGACCTGAGCTGAAGGTGGATACTTAACTGACTGAGCCACCCAGGCATCCCTCATCTGTGATGTTTTAACTCTCTCTTAGCTGATATTCTTGCCCAATGACTTCACTTGGAATAAAATAATATTAGATTACAAAAACCTTTAAGTTTTTTTTTTATATTAAAATAGAAGAACCCCATCTGTAGCCCAAACTACTCTTGTATTAATTCTTTCATTGTTAAAGGTAAAATTGTCTTTCCTCTTCTGTGCGTGAGAATATTTTCTCCTATTTCCTCTCCCTACTTCCAAAGCAGACTTTCTGCACCAATTATCTATTCCTTCATTATTTATTCAGCTTATACATTTATTCAATCCTTATTGTGTGTTCAGACTACATTAGGTGTTTTGGATGCATTCATGAACAAAATAGACAAAGCAACGTGCTCTCTAAGTGGATACATTATAACGGGGGGGAAAAGCCAAAAAACAATAAAGGGAGTTAATAAAACAATAAACAGAGTTAACTTCTAACTTCGAGCTTAGTAGAAGCTAGAAAGCTGGAAAAACAAAAGAGAGAATAGATCAATGTAAAGGAAACCCGGGGTACTCAAGAAAGATGAGCTGGTTACATTTAAATAGTTTTATCATTGGCTCCAATTTCCCCTCAGTACCTAAGTAGGGTATTTCAGTTTCTTCATTAATGAAATGAGATAGTTGTGTGATATCTGGGTTTTCTTCTGCCTTTAAAATTCTCTGAGTCTATAGAAGCCATAAGTGATTACCATAATAAAAATGTAGAAAAGTACTATTTTTTATTTCTGGGACAAGTGTTTAAATCTTAGCAACACCATGTTTTTCACTCATAGCCTTTCTTCTTTCACAAATAATTTCTGGTAGCAAGGATAAACATTTAGCAAGGGATTCCTAAGAGGAAAATTAACCTTCTAAAACTAAAACTCAGGGGAGTCCCAATTAAGGATTTGGAATAATTAGTTTAGTTCTTCAGTGTTGTACACCTGTCCTTCTTGCTCCTTAGTCTCACTCTGGAAGTTTAACCTTAAGTGCATTGATTATTCCAGAAATCATTATTACACTTTCTGCATAACAAATGTTAGGTAACAAATCATTCCTCTTGTAAAGCAGAAGCACCTTTTCTTTTTTCTCCTCTTCCCATACCTCAGCATCTTAATTGCAGTGACTCATGAGCTGAGTCTGTTTTCATTTTCTTTTCTTTTATGTATTATTTGTGCCTGCTTGAGGTAGCGCTGATGTGCCACAGAACTGTGACTACAACTTCTACCATAATTGATGGGAACAAATTCTTCTGGGATGTATTAATACAGCTGCAGGCAGTGAGGCAAGCAGTGAATGGAAAGTAAATGGGTTCGGGAGCTCTAGAGACATCGATGTTGCTGGAGGCGGGGAAGTAGGCAGCCACTAATAACTACAACTGAACAGTGGGAAGAAAGCATGCACTAGGTTTGTTTCACTAATCATTATATATCATGTGCACTTGGCAGTTATGATCAAATGTTGCTTTCCTAAACCAATTAGCCTTCAGTGTGGTGCTAAGTAGTGCATATGTAGCCGCTAGCTCTAATGATCACTGCACCTTTGATTTTAAGCACCCATGTATGGATATAGATTTTTCTCTGAGGTTTTAAAGGGAAAAAAATAGATATCTATATATCTATATATCTATATATATATATCTATCCCCGAATAGCTTTTCCAAAGAAAATTTTCCAAAGAAAAATTCCAAGATTCCACTTAATTTAATATTGTAAGACTAATCCTTTGTATTTTTTATTTAGGCGCTCTAAATTTGGAATTATTTAAATTAAAATATTTAATTTTGTTATTAAAAACTACTCTAGAAAGAATGAGTTACTTGCCTGAGGTCCAAAAACTGCTTACTGGTAGCATTTGGAGGAAAACAAATGATCGGTTTCAGCATTGTTAGATTTACCAGCAGTTTGGTAAAATTTGTTGAGTGTTTATGGTGTGGTAGGCATTATGCTAAAGGGTAGGAATACAAAGACACACTTAATTAACACTTAGGGACATACAAACAGAAATTCTTTCCAGGCGTGTGTTATTTTCTGATGCGATAAAGAAGGTGGGAGCAAGAAAGAGGGAATTGTTAACTTCGATTAGTGTTGGAAGAAGAAGCAGCATCTACGGCCAGTAGCGGGCATTATCGGCAGGAGAAGATCAGCTACAGAATCTTTGCAGGCCTCATAAAATGAGTTTGGAAGTTTTCCTTCCATTTCTATTTTTTGGAACAGTTTCAGGAGAATAGGAATTAGTTCTTCTTTAAATGTTTGGTAGAATTCCCCCGGGAAGCCGTCTGCCCCTGGGCTTTTGTTTGTTTGGAGATTTTTAATGACTGTTTCAATCTCCTTACTGGTTATGGGTCTGTTCAGGCTTTCTATTTCTTCCTGGTTCAGTTGTGGTAGTTTATATGTTTCTAGGAATGCATCCATTTCTTCCAGCATCACCTTGATCCCAAAACCAGGCAAGGATCCCACCAAAAAAGAGAGCTATAGACCAATATCCTTGATGAACACAGATGCGAAAATACTCAACAAAATACTAGCCAATAGGATTCAACAGTACATTAAAAAGATTATTCACCACGACCAAGTGGGATTTATTCCAGGGCTGCAAGGTTGGTTCAACATCCGCAAATCAGTCAATGTGATACAACACATCAATAAAAGTAAGAACAAGAACCATATGATACTCTCAATAGATGCTGAAAAAGCATTTGACAAAGTACAGCATCCCTTCCTGATCAAAACTCTTCAAAGTGTAGGGATAGAGGGCACATACCTCAATATCATCAAAGCCATCTATGAAAAACCCACCGCAAATATCATTCTCAATGGAGAAAAACTGAAAGCTTTTCCGCTAAGGTCAGGAACACAGCAGGGATGTCCATTATCACCACTGCTATTCAACATAGTACTAGAGGTCCTAGCCTCAGCAATCAGATAACAAAAGGAAATTAAAGGCATCCAAATCGGCAAAGAAGAAGTCAAATTATCACTCTTCGCAGATGATATGATACTATATGTGGAAAACCCAAAAGACTCCACTCCAAAACTGCTAGAACTTATACAGGAATTCAGTAAAGTGTCAGGATATAAAATCAATGCACAGAAATCAGTTGCATTTCTCTACACCAACAGCAAGACAGAAGAAAGGGAAATTAAGGAGTCAATCCCATTTACAATTGCACCCAAAACCATAAGATACCTAGGAATAAACCTAACCAAAGAGACACAGAATCTATACTCAGAAAACTATAAAGTACTCATGAAAGAAATTGAGGAAGACACAAAGAAATGGAAAAATGTTCCATGCTCCTGGATTGGAAGAATAAATATTGTGAAAATGTCTATGTTACCTAAAGCAATCTACACATTTAATGCAATTCCTATCAAAGTACCATCCATCTTTTTCAAAGAAATGGAACAAATAATTCTAAAATTTATATGGAACCAGAAAAGACTTCGAATAGCTAAAGGGATATTGAAAAAGAAAGCCAACGTTGGTGGCATCACAATCCCGGACTTCAAGCTCTATTACAAAGCTGTCATCATCAAGACAGCATGGTACTGGCACAAAAACAGACCCATAGATCAATGGAACAGAATAGAGAGCCCAGAAATAGACTCTCAATTCTATGGTCAACTAATCTTCGACAAAGCAGGAAAGAATGTCCAATGGAAAAAAGACAGACTCTTCAATAAATGGTGCTGGGAAAATTGGACAGCCACATGCAGAAAAATGAAATTGGACCATTTCCTTACACCACACACAAAAATAGACTCAAAATGGATGAAGGACCTCAATGTGCGAAAGGAATCCATCAAAATCCTTGAGGAGAACACAGGCAGCAACCTCTTCGACCTCAGCCGCAGCAACATCTTCCTAGGAACAACACAAAAGGCAAGGGAAGCAAGGGAAAAAATGAACTATTGGGATTTCATCAAGATCAAAAGCTTTTGCACAGCAAAGGAAACAGTTAACAAAATCAAAAGACAACTGACAGAATGGGAGAAGATATTTGCAAATGACATATCAGATAAAGGACTAGTGTCCAGAATCTATAAAGAACTTAGCAAACTCAACACCCAAAGAACAAATAATCCAATCAAGAAATGGGCAGAGGACATGAACAGACATTTCTGCAAAGAAGACATCCAGATGGCCAACAGACACATGAAAAAGTGCTCCATATCACTTGGCATCAGGGAAATACAAATCAAAACCACAATGAGATATCACCTCACACCAGTCAGAATGGCTAGAATCAACAAGTCAGGAAATGACAGATGCTGGCGAGGATGCGGAGAAAGGGGAACCCTCCTACACTGTTGGTGGGAATGCAAGCTGGTGCAACCTCTCTGGAAAACAGCATGGAGGTTCCTCAAAATGTTGAAAATAGAACTGCCCTATGATCCAGCAATTGTACTATTGGGTATTTACCCTAAAGATACAAACGTAGTGATCCAAAGGGGCACGTGTACTCGAATGTTTATAGCAGCAATGTCCACAATAGCCAAACTATGGAAAGAACCTAGATGTCCATCAACAGATGAATGGATCAAGAAGAGGTGGTATATATACACAATGGAATACTATGCAGCCATCAAAAGAAATGAAATCTTGCCATTTGCGACAACATGGATGGAACTAGAGCATATCATGCTTAGCGAAATAAGTCAAGCAGAGAAAGACAACTATCATATGATCTCCCTGATATGAGGAAGTGGTGATGCAACATGGAGGCTTAAGAATAAATGAAAGAAGATGGGATTGGGAGGGAGACAAACCATAAGTGACTCTTAATCTCACAAAACAAACTGAGGGTTGCTGGGGGGAGGGGGTTTGGGAGAAGGGGGTGGTATTATGGACATTGGGGAGGGTATGTGTTTTGGTGAGTGCTGTGAAGTGTGTAAACCTGATGATTCGCAGACCTGTACCCCTGGGGATAAAAATATATGTTTAGAAAAAATAAAAAATTATATTAAAAAAAAAAAAAAAAAAAAAGAATCTTTGCAGGGCCTGGTGGAATGATGTAGAAGTCACCGTGATGTTCTTATCTAGAATTTGCATTGGTCTCACAATATAGTGAGTAGAAGCAAGATATACATAGCTTCTATATGAAATCTTTAGATATCAAGCACATCTTATTTTCACACCTCCAGAAGTCAGTATATTCTAGGCTCTTGTCATGGCACAGTTCACTTTACAAAGTAATAAAAAGGAAAGGCACACTGCTTCATTCATGGCTTTTCCATCCTTGACTTTTCAATGAATTAATCACTTTCATGGCTGCCGGTGTATTCTTGGTTTGAATATCACTGGTCCTGCCTAGACGATCATACGGAAAGACCCTTGTAATTTCAAATATTTTATAATAATTCCTTAAACAGAGCTGTTTCTTTGTAAATAAGGAATCAGGCATGAAGTTGACTCACATGTCCAGCTGGAAAAAATTTAATGACTCAACCACCATCTGGTATCTTCCTGGAGAGCCACAAGTCACACTAAGCATGAAGAAAATCACTGCTCCACAGTGCCTGATGTGGACTATAGCCTCCCGCAGAAATACTCAAGGAGTATTCAATATTTGCGTCGATTTTCAGCAGGCATTTTGATGAATATGAATGCTATAGGAATATCTGAATCTGTGTTATGAATCAAATATAAACCAAATATTAACTGCCTCCCAAGAGGAAATGCTTTGATTTCTTTTTCACTTTTTTCTTTCTGCCTGGTCATTTCTTGAGACATCAGACATCAAACTGGCTTAGTGCTGGCATCTCATTCTCCTGGGGAGGAAAGGAAAGGTCAGGGAACACATACAAATACAATAAAAATAAAAATATCTTAAAGACGTTACTTTTTGAGAGGACCACTGTAAAGTTTACTATCTTCAAAAGAAGTCTTAAAATGGATAAAGGTAGGTTTTATTTGCAGAACTTATAATTATGCATAGTCAGGTAGTCATGAAGCAACACCAAACATTCCTTACATACTGAGTAAAGTCTAGTCTTCTCAAAATCATTGTAGTGTAAAAGATTGTGTCTGATTAAAATGTTAAAAAAATCGTCATATATCATGTCAAGTAAACATCTCGGAAGTGAGAGAAGGGCATTCTTTAGTCCCTGTATGGGGGAAAATAAAGAAAATAAGTTGGGCATAGTGACATAGAAAAAGAGGAAATAAAAATAAAACACAAAGGCTATACAGCTGTTAGTCCTGTCACGTCGTTGTAGGACCAGAATTTTTATGAACTGCTAATTGGTGCACAATGGGTTCATAAGTGCTATGATCAAATTTTAAAAGAATCTGTCCTTACAACATGATATTTAAAAACCTGATAGGACTCCTTTAGATTATAAATCCTTAGGGAGAAATTTCTTTCAAAAGAATAAGAACATGAAAACTACCTAGGGATATATTTCTCTGGTCATAACTGAGCATCTACAGTTTTAAGAGATCAACTTAACTTGTATATTTATGTCTGTTCCTTTAGACAATGTCATGTTTTATAGCGGGAGAATAATTAGGAGTGTTCGCTTTATAGAAAGAGAATAATTATGAGTGTTCGATTTTTTTTCCCCAACTGAGGAAAAAAAAAAAGTAACACAGTTAATATGAAAGAGTTAAGGTGCAGTGTGGACTCTGATAGGAAAATCCATTCGTAGATTAAAAGGATTTAGGAAAAGAGATTTGGAGTTCTCATCTGTAAAATAAGTGATTATACCCAGTAAACTTCTAAATTTAATTCTTGTTATTTTATGCCTCATAGTACTGATTCTTAAAAACTATTCTTGTTTTAAGAACTTTTTTGATAAAACATATCTTGGACATAGAGGTATAAAAAATATTTTGTGAAGGAGTCAACAGGATGCTCTTTTTAAATAACTATGGTTTCTTATATACTTGTTAAAATGTGCTAAGAACATATTCTCTTTATTGAAAATTTTTTAGTTAACATTTGTATGTGCTCCAAGTGCTTTATTTTGAGTTAAGAAAGGTGATTTATGTATGACATTGTACTTATCTCTACTTCTCTGTTAATTATATGGGATCCTATGCTTTTTAATAATGATTCTTTTCCTTTATTATTCTTCACAAGAGTGATGTTATACTAAACAGAAGACATCAGGCAAGAAGATAGTAAATTCCTTTTGCGATTGGTTCTTGTCTGTAGTAGGTTGAGTGGGTGCTCCTCAAAAAGATATTTTGTGAACTTCTTTAGAAGTTCTTTAGAAGTTCTTTAGAAAACAGATCTTTGCAGATATAATTAAGGTGAAGATTTTTAATGGAAATTTGTTGGAATAGTTAGGCTAAATCCTCAATCCAGTAACAGGTATGCTTAGAAGAAAGGGTCGGGAAGAGGAGAAGGTCATGTGAAAATGGAGCAGAGATTGGGGTGATGCACCTCAAGGAAATTCTGGCGCAAACAGAAGCTGGAATAGACAAGGAAGGATTCTCTCTTAGAGCACCCAGGAAGAGTAAGGCTCTGGTGACACCTTGATTTCAGATTTCTGGTTACCCCATCTGCCCTAGGAAACTCATACTCTATCATGCCATTAATTAAAAAAAAAAAATCTATCTATCTATTTATCATCTATCTATATCTATATCTATATACATATCCATATATGTATATCCATATCCATATCCATATATATATCCATATACATATCCACCCAAGACTAACATGTGCAGGGTGAATCAGAAACTGTGTGGCTCACTCTGACTGGGTGTTCAAGACTATGTAACAAAATGACTGTTAACAAAGCTGTGGGATGGAGGGAGCTAGTTGGATAGGGATACTTGGGTTAGTTTGTGGGGACTACCGTAACAAAATACTATAGATTGGGTGGCTTAAGCAACAGAAATTTATTTTCTCACCGTTCTGGATACTAGAAGTCCAAGATCAAGGTTCCTGCAAAGTTTGTTTCTCCAGAGGCCCTCTCCTTGGCTTGCAAATGGCCATTTTCTGCCTGTGTCTCCACAAGGACTTTCTTATGTGCCCAAGGAATCCTTGGCATCCCTCTTACCTGTCCTTATCTCTTCTTTTTATGAGGCCACCAGTCAGATTGGATTAGGGCCCACACTAATGGCCTTATTTTAATTTAATCACTGCTTTGGAGTCTTCCTTTCCAAATACAGTCCCATTCTTAGATGTTGGGGGTTAGGGCTTTAACATATAAATTTTGGGGGGGACACAATTCAGTTTTTAGCAGTGATCTTTGGAAGTTACAGTTTGTAACATGAGGAAAAGAAGCAGTTTATGAACCCAGAAACAGAGAAGACTGTTTGGAGAGGGACACCTGTCGGGAGCTGTGAGTATTGGTAGAGAGATGCATTAAATCCTCAGAAGAAGGAGGCCTGGGGAGTGAATTTTTCCTTCCCTTTGTCCATTTCCTGGAAGCCTCGGGAAGGCAAGGAAGCCTTCTTCCCTAGTACATGCATATCAGGATCCCAGTATACAGAGCTAAATTGAAAAGGGTAGAGAGAGAACCTAAAGATTAGACCTGTGGAAGAGAAGAGATCCAGTGCAACAGAAACTTGAAAATTATTTCATAGAAGTCGCTTTCGCAGTTTGAAGGCATTAACAAAATAAGCTCAGAAAAATAAAACTTTTTAACAACTCTTTGTATATAGTTGAGGAGTTAATCAAAGCAACATAAGTGTATAATATATTCTCAAAATTATAGGCGTGTTCCAGAAGCTTTAAAAATCTCACTTCTTATGGGATTACTTTTCACATTTTCGACTGAAGTATACGTGGCATTGTGTTTGTAAGCACTGTGTATTTTAACACATCATGCCAGTTGGAAGGTATTGTAAAATTGAAATGCTGAATGCTTAGCAGGGTTCTACTCTGGTGTTCAAATTGCATTTGAATACACTTCAAACTTCCTATGCTTTAGTTGTCTTATTTAAATGGAAAGATTACTGATATGCAAGAACCTAATGAAACTATTGTGGGATATTATTTTAATAGAACAAGTGCTGGAGAAATGCTTTTTGTGACTGTAGCATATTTATTTGTATATCTTCATCAGCCAGCAGTAACTGATATTTGGTAAATATTTATTTAACTGAATTAAGCTACAAATAAACATCTGCTCATTTTCCTAGGTATATGAATAAGCCCCTGGAGGAGAATTATTATTGAACAACTTTGTGTATTCTGGGCAAGAGAATTGGGGGATAAATATTTGGACTTACTATTAGGCTAGTCCTTTCCCTCATAGGCCTCTTAGTCATTTTATATTTAAAATTTTCACATTTAAAAGAAATGAAAAATATTTTTACAAATTGCCTCAGTTTCATATGTATTTGAATTTCTAGTCATATTTGACAAGAAAACAAAACTGGTTTGGGTGAAAAGTTGTGAGAAATGTTCTAGACATAGGATTTCTACATTAAAAACAATAACAGCCTTGAAAAAATAATTAATGGTTATATATGTTTTGATAGATTTTCCAAAGAGCAGACAACTTGAAAAATTATAGTTAATTATACTTTGTGGCAAACTTCCCTGGAAAACATTTATGAAAAATAAGAGTTGAAAAAGTAGTCCAAATTATTTAAGGGAATAAATACAAACACAGCTTCCAAAAAGACAGGAGCCACTAGAGGGCACTGCTGCTCTATTTCAAATCAACTTGTAGCCATAATAAATACTGATGATTTAAAACCTAGGAATTCAACGTGGCAAATTTGGACTGTGATACAAAATGCTCTAAAAGAAGAAAAATAAATTTGTTACAGTTAATATTATCTATCAGACAATTTAAAAACTATGAGCACTTAAATTGACACTTCCATCGAACTAATTCTACTAGTCTTTGAGATGTACATTTAGAAAAAAAAATAGACATAAAGAAAAATATATTTATGGCACTTCATAGTAGCTTTGCTTAGATAAATCCTGTTACATATTCATCGTAAAGATTTCTACACCTCATAATGTAAGATAATGGCAATAATAAATTAGCTGCATAGACTGTTTTTTTCTCTGAAGTGCTATGCTGTATTGATGAATACACAGTATATATTCATCACATAGTAGGTATTTATGTTTACATCCCAAGCGAGAAGATAAAGACCAGTAGTCCAATCACCAATTTAAAAGGATAGACATTAAGGGGCAGAATGTCATTGCTTGTTTAAATCACAGAGAAGTTAAGGAAGGAATGAATATGCAGGTGTGTATGTACACACATGCGGGTAAAAATGGAAATAAAAAAAATACTTTTTCCATAAAATTGAAAGAAAGAAATATATAAAATTAAACAATGGATTATATACACATATATAATCTACAAATTTTAGAGAGAGAAAATGAAGTTAATTATTCATTAATAAGTACTATGACCTTCAATAAAATCAATACAAAATACCACACTCACTATGAACTAAAAAACAAATGCCTAATACAGAAAAAATAAGACACATTCTCTGAAGTAGAATAATTGAAACGTGGTCAGAGAGATACACTGAATATGCTAAAATAGCATCCATTGCCTCGTTTTATGTGAGAAATATGGAGAGTGTTGTATATACAGAATTTAGAAGATTATTGTGGGTTGCAGGAAGCAAAGGTACTCTGCGGAAAGGGTGGAATCTGAACCTGGGCTTGAAATCTGAGAAAAGTCCAGGTGGGTAGTGAGGATGGTAGAGCACGGGAAAAGAGTCAGAGACCTGGGTGGTCCAGACGTGTACAGAAGCCAGTTAATATAAAGATCTCTCTGTTTTGGTGAGTAGGGGGTCAGAAGGAATAATTGGAGGACTGTAGGAAGATAGATTGGGATGCATTGTGTGCAATTTTAAATTCTAGGCTTAGATGCTTTGATTCGATCCAAAGTATTTAAATCAGATGTGTGGCGTGATCAAAATAGTATTTAGAAAGACAAATATATTTGCAAGATAGATTCTTATGAGGAGAAATTTTAGCAATAGAAGACCTTGAAGAATGTGTTTCATAGAACAAATTTGAGATGGTATAAGCATTAATTAGGACAGTGGCAATGGACATAGAAGAGCAAGGACTAAAATAGAAGTCATTTGGAAATAGGAAACAGTATGGATTTTGGTTGATTAAATGTGGCAGTCTCAGAAGGCAGAGAAGATGAGAAGCGGTCATGAGAATTTAAACCCAGAGGACGTGAAATAAAAAGAAGAGGAAGTGATTTTTACCAAGGAGAAAAGAGAAAAATCTGTTCAGTTTTAGCTATGCTAAAATGTCTTTCATTGATTAAATATAATGATTCTCCTCAGAGATGCAGGACAGAGCTGCAGAAAGGAGTTAGATGATCAGTATAGATGTAATGGTTATATTTAGAAATGCAAACTTAACCAGAAGGAAGAGATACATTTCTAAGGAAAGAGAGAAGAGGAAATAGGAGTTTAAAGGCTAAACCTGCATTAATCCACACTTAATAGGGAAATAATAATCACTGTTGAAAAATTCAACATTATTATCTTAGGTAGGCATAGGAGAGATCAATTTATCAGAAGCAGAGAATGAGGAATCCCCTCATGGAAAACTCCAAAAATAGTTCAAGAGGGATGGGGAGAATATCATGGAGCTAAGTAATTAGGAACAGGTCAGTGTTGTCCTGGAAGGTGTCATTTCATCAAACTGGTAGAGATAGAAGACAGATGCTGGTGAGTTTCGAATGGAGAGGAGGGGAATAGAAGTTGGAGTAAATCACAATTTGGGAATATAGAAAGTGAAATGAAATCAAGTGGATATTAGGATCAAAGCATTAACTATTGGGTTTCAATATTGTGTCATAATATTAGGAAGCATGTGTTACTTAGGATATAATTGTGTTATAATATGTAGGAAAGAATGTTGCATGCTAGCAGCCAAACAGAAAAGAGAGAAGGAGGAGAAAAGCAAGATCCAAAACAGAGCATAATTGAAGGACAGAGTGTCAGGGGAGTCGGAAAGAGGGGTCTGGAAGAGGGCTGAAGCAAGAGCCTTGGAAAGCTGTGGTAATACATGTTCTCAGGAGCCTGAAGAGGTATGTTAGGTTAGGGGTTTAGATGGGGATTCTTCTCAGCTAGCTCAAATCTATTTTGAAATTATATATGGGACAAGTCAATCAATAAAACCCAGGATTTCTTCAGTCATCTTTGGGTCCTGGGAGATGAGATGAAAAAGTGGGGGTGGGGGGTAGAAGGACACCCACCTCACAGTTCAAGAACGCAACTGATGCGCCTATTTAGATCAAATAACAAATGGAGAGCGAACAGAGACTTCTGGTAATCCTGAGAAGAGTTTCAGTGCCAGAGCATGTTGACCAATATTCCAAATCTACCTGTTTTCATCATTTTAGCCGTATGGACTTCTGTCTTAAAAAACACATTTCCTTCTTTAAAAGCCAGACATTCAAAGTCTAAAATAATCGGTAATTCACGAACAACAAAACTGCTGGTTTTATTTGCTCATGCTCGGGGAAAGGGCTGCTGGGGGGATTTCCTGCCTGTCAAATTTTCTTTCATTGTGCTGATCTGGATGGAGACCCAGTGACCTTGCTCTGCTCTTTGCTTCCTTCGAATTTTCTTGATTCCTGACTACCTGCTCAGCTTTTCACTCATCCAGCATCTTTTCTGGGAACTCCTTACCTGTGTACTTTTGACCCCCAAACTGCCTGTCTAGCTGATTGACTACCATGCTCTGACCTCCTGTACCTAAAATGTTGTTGATCAAATATTGCTTCCTTGAGTGCTAAATTGTCTCCATCAACTTGGTGTAGGCTATGTTGATGTGTATAGACTGCCCGCCTGAACTCCTGTACCCTATATTCATCTCCAAGCCCTGCTTAGCCTTTCCTAATCCTGATTTATCATCCTCCTTCAGAAAAATACTTTTCCCCAAGTCCTAGCAGAACAGCAATTAAAGATGGTGGCAAGGATGATGGGAGCAATTATTACGGAATTAAATGGATAGGAACAGTGACAGAGGTAATGAGCTTGGTTGTGGATTTATTTTATTTAAGGTTATAATAGATGTATTAACATTATCCAATTTACATTGGATGTTTACAAGATTTAAGGTAGATTTGCTACTATTTCACTATCAGAGAGAAAACTCACCTCCTGATCTCATAATGTATTAACTATTATCCTATTCTAGATATACTGGAGTTCCATTTTATATTTTTTAAGGTCCCTGGATTTCTTCTAGGAGTTAAAGCTACGTAACTCTCTTAAGACAGAGTTATAATTAAAAAAAACTTAATTGTATCCACTCTACACAAGTATATCTTAGCAATATGAGTTCAGTAATGGGAAAAGACCTGCCAGTGTTTCTTTTTCTGGGAGATCCATTATGGGATGATATTTGGACAATGGATATTATTCTTATTATCTGTGTCTGAATTCTCCATGAAGTTTTTTGGTAAATCGCTCCAATGCCACACCATTCACAGGGCATGAAAATATATAGCGTACATCTGAAAAAATGGAGCAGGTTTCTCAAGGTTTGTGGTGACCAGCTGAGGGGTTCATCTGTCCTAAGTCCTACTAACATCCTGAGATCTTAGGGTAACATAATGTCTGCTAAATTTTAATCAATTACCACATTGGATTGGAAGTCCTATTTGGGAATCATCATGCACACAGTCAAGCTTAGAACATGGGGATTATCTTCTAATCCTCCTCTTCACTGACTTCCGATCTCCATCAAAACACCTAGAAACATGGTGAATCTCCTCCTTCCTATCCCCACCTCTGTCTCTTGTCCCAGTGCAGGTCACATCATATTCTCCCTAAACTCTTGCCATACTTTCCTAAACTGATCTTCCGGATTTTAGAACTTTTTCTTTTTTTTTCTTTTTTTACATTGGTCACATTAACACTCTGCATGAAATGCCCATTGAACAGCTATTAGAAGGGCTAAAGATTCCAATTTATGAACTCGTCTCAAGGGTCACCTCGAGATGACTTTCCTGGTACTCCAGATCTCCATAGTAACTTAATACTGCAAACAGGCTATGTACTTATTCTCTGTAGCTATAAAACCCCTCACACATTTCTGCCTCTGCATGTGCTATGAAGTGTTGTAATTGTGGTTCTGGATCTATTTCCTCTGTTAAAGTCAGGGATCACTGAGGACAAAGAACGTCCGTTATTGTTTCTGCAGATCTCAGTTTAATGCTTGATATAAACTAGGCACTCACTAAATGCTTGTTAAAGAAACAAATAAATAAATCCATCTGCTTTTATACTTTAGTTTCCACGGCAAGAGTTTTTATTTTTATGTTACATTTGACAAACATGTGGCAAAATAAGAAACAAATGTGTGGCAGGTGCATAACAAATACTGTAATTATTTCCTCTTTCAAGGTCTTACCCGAGGAGCACTCATATCCTATATCTCTTCCCAATAATTTGATTGTACTTTATGACAATATTTTAAGGTTTTATTCTAAAAAACCGTGGTGGAAAGGTTACCCATTTTATTATACAAACTTTGGAGAATCCTATGTATTTCCAAAACAGGAAGAAGTAATTTAAGATGAAATGGAACTAGAATGAGAATTATATGTGACATTATTTGTCTTTTCAAGTACTAATGGTTAATAGACTGTAATATAACATATATATCATATTGTATGATTATCCTGGAAAGTGCTCTTTGGGTGAGGAGGTATCTATGAAGAACTTGCTATATCGGGGGAAGGATTTGTTTTTCTTTGGACCTCTTACCACCATTTGCTACTCTGGGAACTTAGGACTAAAAATAATTGAGGTGGTGGGCAGGCAGGATTATTTCAACTCAATTTAACATTTGATACATATTCTTTGCTTGTTGCTATAATTGCACATTTTTGTGCCTGCTACCTTGCTAAAACTGTGAAAACCTGCTCTCCAATTTTATTGTGTCTTATTCATATTTATATAGAAGCACATATCACCATTTATAAGTCAAAAGAGGAGCTCACTATATACTTTTTAAATGCGTGAATGAATGTATTTTTGATCAGCAATGTATAAGTCACATTAAATACTAGCAAGCATGCAAGTGTGAGTAAGATGCATTTCCTTTATTCAGCAGGATGAGGAGGAAATGAAAAGGGAATGGGTGGGAAGGGTATGACACAAAGAAAAACTCAACAGATGTTATAAGGAGGAATACATAAATAGCACAATGTCCATATTTGCAGCTCGATTTAGATCCCCAATTCATGTTGACAGGCAGCACCCCAAATTAGTGCAGACTGGGCTTCTGTCAGGAGAGAATGGCACTCTGGACCCTAGATTTTTGGATTAATCAAGTTCCAAAAATATTTTGCTATTTTAGGTCTATAAGGTGAATCTAATACAGTAACATTTAAGAATGATAAATAGAGGGGGACCTGGCTGGCTCCATCAGAAAAGTATTCAACCCTTGATCATGGGGTCATGAGTTCAAGCCCCATGTTGGGTGTAGAGACTGCATAAACAAACAAACACACAAACAAACAAAAAAGTGGTAAATAGAAAGTCCTATGTAACCAAGTGCAAAATCAAGGAATGGGGACAAAAAAATCTTAGATGTTTTCAAAACTCCAAGACCAATAAGAAATCAACAGTGAATTGTTTCTAAAATGTTATAAATATCAAACTTCACTGATGGCATGGTATCTATAAGACAAATCGTTCCCTCTCTACTCTGTACAGTTTGGAATTTGCCACATGCATTACCATTGTGTTGATTCATTGTTTGCTTAATTTACATCCTTTCTAATTTCCAAAATGATATGAGGAAACTACCTACAGAGTCAGTGTAAAAACTAATATACATATATGAAACATTAGGGTAGTTTACTTTTAAAAAAATTTCCTAGGCACATTTTCCTTGGAGTATGGTTTAACTGACCAATTCATCTCTCCCAGCATTTCTCAGAATACTAGATACCTGGAAAGAATATTCTTATGGTATCTGTCTGGAAATTTATTTACTGGAAAACATCTGGTCAGTAATTGAGATGGCAGTTAAAATTTCCCATGGCACCAAGATACACATATGTGCTTATATTTGACCATACTCTCTTCCTTTTTGCAGGTCAACCAAAGAAGATCCTTGACTGGTCTTCTCCAGAGAGACTTGACTGAGGAATATTTTCTTTTTCTTCTCTTTCTTTCTTCCTTTCTTTCTTTCTCTCATTTTTCTTTCCTTGTTTCTTTTTTTTTTTTTTTTTTCATTTTTTGAGAAGATTTTATTTAGGGTGCCTGGGTGGCTTAGTTGGTTAAGCAACTGCCTTTGGCTCAGGTCATTATCCTAGAGTCTCACCATTGAGTCCCACATCAGGCTCCCTGCTCAGCGGGGAGTCTGCTTCTCCCTCTGACTTTCTCCCCTCTCATCCGCACGCGCTCTCTCTCTCTCTCTCATTCTTTCCCTCACAGAAATGAATAAAATCTTAAAAAAATATATTTTATTTATTTGAGAGAGAGACAGACAAAGTGAGCAAGAATGGGGGGGAATGGCTAAGGGAAAGGGAGAAGCAGATTTCCCACTGAGTTGGGAGCCTGATCTGTGGGGCTCTATCTCAGGACACTGAGATCCTGACCTGAGTGGAAGGCAGACACTTAACCAGCTGAGCCACCCAGGGGCCTCCTGAGGAACATTTTCTGATTTATTTATAACACACATTAGAAATACATTGTTTGTTTGTTTACTTGCTTTCCTTTTAGGAAGTTGGGTCAATGGGCATGTGATCAATTTCCTCCAAGATTCCACACTGTTAGATGGGAATGTAACTACACAGAATGGAAAAAAGTACCCCAAAGCGGGGGTGGGGGGGCAGAAATAATTTTCTAACTAGAAAAGTAGTCATCTTTAACAAAGAAATAGAGGAAAGGGTCATATACACAAAAAATATGATATCTCTTGATCACTGTCTCTTAAATAATGAATGCTAAGTATCTACACAATAGTTCTCATGAAGATCAAATTCCTGCTCCCCCCTCCCACCCCCGCCACCCTGGATTTCTCCAAAATTACTTTTGTGTGAATCCTTTAATTTATCCACTTAGAAGAAAGAGCAAAGAATTCTTACATGGCTTATCTCAAGGTGATTGTTAATTTTATGTGCCCAATTGACTGTGTCACAGGGTGCCCAGATTAACATTATTTCTGGGTGTATATGTGAAGGTGTTTCCAGATGAGATTAGTATTTGAATTGGTGGACTCAGTAAAGCAGATTGTCCTCCCCATTGTAGAAGGGTATTATGCAGTCCATTGAGGGCCTGAATAGAAAAAAAAAAAAAAATGTAGAGGAGGGAAGAATTCACCTCCTTTGCTTTCTGCCTGCCTACCTGAATGAACTAGGATACTGGTCTTCTGCCTTTGGGCTGGGATTTGTACCAGTGGACTGCCCCTATTCTCAGACATTGGTATTTGGACTGAATGAACTACATTGCTGGCTTTCTTGGGTCTCCAGCTTGCAGACAGCAGATTGTGGGACTTCTCAGCCTTCATAATCATAGAGGCCAATTCCCTGTAATAAATCTCTCCTAATGTATATCTATATTCCATGGCTTCTGTTTCTCTGGAAAATCCCAACTGATACAACTCAGAGCTTCACTTCAGGACATGAGCTTGAACTCTTTTAGAAACCATCAGTAATTCTGAACTTCTCAGTTGGATACCTTGTCTTTTAAGGAGAACCTGTAATTTCTTGTGTCAGTGCTACACTGGCATTCGGGGGGAAAAAGCATGATAAAATTTGGAAAGGGAAAAACTAAGGATGGACTTGCTGGAACACTTCTTTTCTCTCTCCACAGACGGCTTTTTTTTTTTTTTTTTTTCCCTATCCATAAGATCACTTTTGTTATTTTTTAAGGGATTCTCATTCCATTCACCTTTCAACTTGTCTTTCAGAGACATTGCTATGTCTGCTTCTTTTTCCATCAGCTACAGTCTCTAGCTATGTTGCCATAGGGATTACTCTCAGTTATTTGGGGGGGGGGGCTATACTTTTCTTATTATAATTTTACTGTAAAAGATTTCAGAACCTGAAACTTTTGTATGCAGGTCTTTAAGTGCGTGTGCTTTAAGTGCGTGTACACACTCACACAGATACACCCATAACACCCATCTTATCTCCAACACACCCTTTCTGATCTTCTATCATATTAATATGCTCTGCTGCCTCCTTCAAGGTTTCCTGAGGAATTGAATTGCTTCTGGAAGCCTAAGTGATCTAAATCACACCATTATTTTCTCTTAATTGAATAGCATAAGCCCTCGTGAACTAGACTATGTATTGTTCTGTAAGAGATAGTAAGTCCAGTTAGATAAGGAGTAGCAGAAGTGTAAATGAGTGTACAACTCAAGTGATACCAATTGTTTCACCTTCTGTAAATTTTGTCAGCAGCCTTACTTTGATCAATTCCTTCTTGTACAAAGCTTCCTCTTTTACAGTATCTTTAGTAAGAATTCCATTGCCCTTTACTTAATTATTTTCCAGTGTACCTCCAAATGCAATATAACAGTTACCCCAAATAGGAAACCAGAAGCATACTATGATTCACCTAATCTACTCAGTCTCAGCTGAATGTATCTGATTGTCCCCCAGAATCAGGCTCTCTTAGCATATCTTACTGTGACTCTGAATTTACAGTAATGGCCCTGGCATACAACCCAATGAACCGAGGCCACCATTAATACTGTCTCATTGTAATGGCCAGTTAATGGGTATTACTCTAACAAAAATTGTCTTTAACCAGCCATCTTAAACATATGTTTTTGTGTTGCCAGGTGCTTCTGTTAAAATTCTTCATTGTCAGTCACAGATTAGGAGCAAGGCAACACAGTCCTCTGGAAATGGTAGACACAACGTGAAATCTGCAATTAGGAGCAAGCTCGGCTGACAAAAGGAAGAGTCACAGGCACATGCAGAGAGCATGGCAGGGAGAAGCTGCTGCTGGAAAAAGTTAGGAAGGAAACACTTAGCTGACATTGCAGTACCAGCAAATGTACATGGATTTTCCCCCTTAACTATCCGTCCTTTATTGTAACTATCAAATTAGCAAGTATGTTAGTGAGAGTGCCATGCTCCCGGGAAGGGGCAATAATTTCTTCTCCTCTCACTCATATGCTGGTTGACAGTTCCCTACGGGGACGGCAGAAATAAATTGAGGCCTGCCCTGATGGAGGCGAGTCAGCTCATTAGCAACTGCCATCACAGCACCTTACCTTCAGCTCACAGATGGAGACAAGGGCTCTTTGAAGACAATCCTAAGGCAGCTTCGTATGGAGCAGGATAAGTGGGGATTCTGGAAAGTGTCGTTTCCCTGGAAACCAAGTGCAACAAATACCCTGTTGTTATCAGTTCAGGATGTGTATAGTTCACACATAAATGTGGGGTTTGTGGAGAAATTTGCACAGTGGATGCCTGTGTTACAGATACACTGAAGCGAGAGGTCTTTAGGACTGTCAGTCAGATCTTTTATGGAGTCGTGGACCCCCTTTGAAAAGTAGCACGTTAAAGGTCGGAAATAATGGCTCCTGTATGATGTATGTGTGATATAGCGTTCCTTTGTGAAATGCAGTATTCCCTTACGCAATTTAGAAAGAGATATCAATTTTAATTGAATTAGATCTTCTTTTCCATGTAGAGGCTTATCTTGTTCATTAAAATCCCCAGATTCTTATTTGTGGGTACACCAGTAGTGGAGATTTATCTTATTTCTTAAGAAACAATATTATCTCAATTTCATTCATATTTATGTGATTCAAAATACAACAGAATAAGGAGGCATTAATTTCCACAGTGCCTTTTATTTAAACCTGTGAAGAAAAAGAAATTGTATGTGCTAGGTTTTAAGAGGTGTCTGACTTTAAATTATGTGTGATTTAATCTGTTGGATATATTAACCTGAGACCGTATGAGTAAAAAATACATTTAAAGAGTTAATAGTCTATAATTCTGGATTCCAGCTATCTAATCAGAAAATGTATTTAATCAAATTAGAATACCAGAAGAGTATTATACCTTTTCTGAATACCTCAGAAAGTTCAAAGGATGATTGTTGAAATAGAAACTTCATAAAAAAAAAAAAAAATCACGTGAACTCACGTCATATAGATGAGAGATGCTTTTTAACAATAGCAGTTGAAATAAATCTCTCAGTGCCTCTTCATAATAAACCCTGAGCTAGAAACCAGCCTGAAGTGGCAGCTCAGTTCTCAATTGCTAAACATGTATTTAACTAATAATTCAGTGTTGTTAAGTTTATATTTTGGTATTTATGGAAAAATATCAGAAACACCATAGATAAGCAGTCTAGTTATTATTTATCTTTTTCATATTTCCTACTTGGACCTTCATTCATTTTAGGACATTATTAAAAATGTCCTAAAACTATCAGATCCAGGTATGTATTATCCTGATGTTCGAGAATTGGAGGTTACCATGAACATCACTCATTTCTCTGCGTTCCCGTGGTGAGTTATTACCAGAGCCAAGTCTTCAGATTTTCCTTCTTACCATTTAATCACCAGTTTATGATAGGCTACAATTCAACTCTACCTAATTAGTCTGTATAATCATAATGGTTGATTAGTTAATACAGACACATGTACTTACTTAACGGCAATTTGATCTACTTAGGCTTGAAATATGGTTTTGCACTGTCTAGACTGTCAGAAGAAGGAAACTCTCCCTTTTTATCTCTTGCATATTAAATCTCCCCTTGACTCTGACATTACTGGATCATGGCAGTGTCTGGTCCATGGCTTCTGTGTGCAAGTAAACTCAAGTTTCCATTTTTTAGCTGTTAATCATAGCGTTCTAAACGTATTACAAATAATGCTGAAGTTGAATGTTTTTTATTCCACTGTGTGTTACTAATGGGATTTTACCAAAGAGCATGACCTCTAATCATATTAATATTTAATCAAGCAATAAACATGCCTTGCTCTGAAGCTCAAAGCCAACAGAATTCTCTCTGGTGATGATTTTTCTATTAAACTGACAAGGACTTCTTTTGCTTTATCCCATTACTGTAAAATTTGGGTAAATGTCTGTGTGTTCAATTCACAGTAAGTGCCCTGAAGGGCTTTCTCTTAACTCTTCTACCTCAATAAGAGAAGTATCTCAAATAAAACTTTAATATATTTTCCCAAAGCCTTGTTTCTTTAGGAATAACCTCGGAAAACATTCACCTATTAGATAAAGGGTTTTGGAATAAGAAGACAAAAGAAAGTTACTCATTTTGAAAATTTAGGTGCTTGTGTTGTAAAATATGGGGAGATTAAAAAAAAAATGAGCGTGCCAAGGCAAACAATGATGATTTATGTAATATTGGGAAAATCAAACCCAAATGAAAAGGATGTGCTTTAATTATGCTTAGGTATTTATCTTATAGAGAAAAGTGGGACTGGAACAAGGTTACACAATCACTATCCTGTGTACTGTGGACACAGAAGGACATTTAACATATTACCCCCCAATCCCAGTCACAGTCATGATGGGGTACTTCTGGCTGAGTTTTGGTCAATAGGCTGTGGGCAGAAGTAATATAAACCAACTCCAGTCCTTGTTCTTAGGAATCGTCCTGCAACATCCTCCAGGCTTCTCTTCCCCATCTGCAGTAAGTAACCTTGAGAGTTTCCTGCTCCAGATGGCATAGCTGTGAGAGACAGAATCCTGGGCCCCTATCACTTATGAATGTGCTGTCTTCTATTAAAATTACTTATGGGACACAACTCACCTTCTCAAATTTCTTAAAGATAATTTATAGATTGATTCCGGAAGTCATTATGAAATGAACTAAAACACATAATTCTTAAGTCACCTTCTCTGGAGATGATTGAAAAGGTATACTGGCCACAGCAGACCTCAGTTTCTCTCACTGGTCAGTCTCCTTATTTTTGTCTGTAGACCTGTCCTTCCTATAATTAAGAAATTGAATTTATGGCTAACTAAATATTCTTCAATATCAAGGAAATGTATGTGTATATGTGTGTATGTGTGTGTATATGTTAACAAAGTGGAGCTACATTGTTCATCTCACTCCAGGCCTCTTGTGTGGCATTTGTGGCTTTCCTCCTGAAAGTACCACTCTCCGTCAAGGACTCAGGCTGAAACAGAGGGACGCAGGAGCCTCAGCTTGGCTGGTCTTCAGGTTTGATCAGATCTTGGATGATCTTGGAAAGAGTAGAGTTACACTGGGTTACCTAATGTTGGACATGGCATTGGCATGCAATGGTGTTGCTAGCAAGATTTCCTTCTCTTAAATATTTGGAGGAAGATGTTTGTTATTCTGAATCTGCTCTTATAATGAAAACAAATTCTCAGTGGCTATTTTGATACAGCCATTTTGATCAAAACGTTGGGTTCTTTTTGTTTGACTTGCTTTAATGTTTCTCTCAGCTCACGGGATCTAGGTTGGACTCTAAGGAACTAATTGAGCCATAATTATTTGTTCAAGAGAAATTTCCTTCTAATGTGGATGTTCTTTATCCCTTCTATTTATTCTGGCAATGTGCAATGATTTTTTTCTATCCATACCAAATTATTTACAAAATGAGCGAATATGAGTATATTTGGATTGTTGCTCTCTCTTGGTTAAATTCTATCCCACAATGGTCCCTTGAAAGAGTCAGGAGATCTCTCTATTTTATGAGGAATCTAAGCAGGGGGCTTGGGATAAATGGTCTAGAAAAGTATAAATGCTGCAGCAGATCTATTAAGTACTAGTTCCAAACAAAGGCCACAGAGTACAAGAGTAATTGCCAACATTCGTGCTCTTAATTCAATTTCCTACAGAAAGAAGAGCTGAAACAAAAACCATTAAAAATCCATTACCTGTTGTTTAAGAAGCAAAATGGCATTTTTCAGAATCTCCTTTTCAAGCAATTGGATGCAGTAGGCTGATGTACAGTGGGAGTGAGGGTTAGGTTGGCATTGACGTTTGCTTCCTCACTTAAATGATTAAACCTTCACTAAATTAGATCAAGGAATTTAATTTCTTCTCAAGCCTTTATGAATTTTCTCTAATACAGAAATGATCCAAGGCAGAACACTCAAGAAAATTAAACAGAGACAACAATAAAAAAAAAAAAAAAATGTCTGCATTGCACCCTGTGGAGGGCAGTCATGGACCATCAAACACAGAGTTTCTTGGGCAAATTTCTCAATACAGTTTTCAAGGCAAATTCGGATTTGTTTGCTATATATTCACAATGAATTCATGAGGCAAGACTTGAATGGGAGAGCCAAGCCTAAAATGAAAGGAGGCACTCTTTATTAAAGTCTTGTAAGCTCTTTTATATACTTGGAATCTAGTCATGGTGTTAGTTCCCAGGTAAGTTCAGTATATATAACAATTTTTATCTATATCTGACATGGGCAAAGCTAAGTACACAAGGAGGAAAATCAATAGTAAAACTGCCGTGTGTTAACATAGGTCATGTGGCATATGACAGAGACCAGAGGGGCTTAGGGCAAGGCAGTATCTCTCTGAGCAGCCTATGACATGCTGTCTCTGGAGAAAGCAAGGTCAGAAAGCTGTCAGGCTTTTCCCTCTAAGGCCAGGGCAGAAAGATCATGTCCTGTCCATGAAAGAAGAGTGAGGGGGCTCCCAGGTCACTATGATCGCTGCCAGCACAGAGCCTGCACCTTTTTATCATCTAAATAGTAGAGATACCAAGGGTAGCTTCTAGGGAGGTTTTTAGATCTTCCCTCAGAAGAGAAGTAAGTCTTAAATTCAAACACTCATTTTGCTATCTGAATGTTGTTTTAAGCTCTTTAAACAGATGCACAATCTACATTTAAAAATCCAAGTGCACATTTGCTACAACAATTTGAGGATGTTCAACACATTGAGCGCTCTCAACCTCCACCCCATTTCCAAAGAAACTGCCCACATTTTAATCCCTTCTTGAAGCAAACTTTCCGCACCTCAGCCATATTGTGATCAGCAAAAGAAAGACCTTTCTTTCTTCAGAAAAGAAAAGAAACAGAAGACAGGGCTGACCAAGGATCGTGTCCCTTTAGGGTGGGACTCTAAAGACAAAATAAAACACATCACTGGAATACAAGTACATACACACAGACACACACGTACACATTTAGAGAAAATTTTATCTGTGTGAATTAAGAGGGAGTTGGTCTAGCTCAGTGGAGAGAGGTTCATGTGAAAGCATTTTTAATATTATATAGAAAATCAGTGAAAATGGTATGTACACTCACTGAAATGCCACCGGAGCCATAAAATAAAGAAAAAGAATACTGAGAAGCATCCAATGCCTAGAGTATCAGTATAAAAGATTGACTACCCGAGTCAACAAGTTCTCTTCAATAAGACTCACAGATGCCACTGTAATCTGCTGAGTGCTGTAACTTAAGAAAATATTAACAAAGTTGTTTTTGTTATTTTCTTTTCACATTCTCCAGCTTCTAAAAATTAACCAACAATTTGGTGTATTTAAAACTCTTTAAAGGAAAGGGTATTTAGGGATTCTATCACACCAGCAGAATCTAAAGCTAACTACTGTGACAAATGGAATGACTTTAAGTGGGATAAATGGCCACTCTTTTGTTCTTACTTGTCATATCTGAGTGATATATTTTAACATCCCAAACATAGACAGTATATAATCTATATATGTAGAAAGAACATACAAATCAATGAAATAATAGCCTAAATTATTATTTATTTAATAAAATACATCACAGTAACAGGAATTGAAAAATGGATGGTAAAGCCTCATCACTCTCAGGAATGATAATTTGATAATTAAGACTTTATGGTCAATGGTAAATAATTGGCCAAGCCTTGCTTTTCATAATACTTTTGGTGAGATGATTAAAGTGAAGTGCCCTAAATTTCTTGGTTGCAAAAATTGAGTCATTATGGAAAAAAAGCCAAAAAGCTTTTTCTTTTTTTTTTTAAATGAAATTTTTTTAACTCTATGAAACTATAAAGTGAGATAATGGGTTAAGCTGTTGTCTTCTGTTAGTGTTTTGGCCCAAACAAAAGTAAAACAAAAGCCATCATTATCCTATCCATTATCCTAAAATATGTGTTGTTGCACCTTTGTCTATGTTATAAAATGCCTGAAATTCTCGTCAGAGTTGTCAAACTCTACTTACTGGGAAGCTGTAAGTGAATTGAAGTAGGAAAATGAAATGAAAAATGAATGGCTTGTATCATTTTCTTCTTTACAGCTCCAAACATGAGCTCAATACAGAGAGAGAGAGAGAGAGAAAGAACTCTCCAGGGCATCAGAACCCTGTAAATCATGACATATATCTTGTGCCCACCACTGATAAACTGCACCTCGCTCTTCTGATGAAAGTAACAGATACGCCTCCCAAAGCACCAAGACTGATGGAATCAGACAGAGGAGCCACTTCTCCTAATTCCAAGACTTACGCTGGAGAGGGACGTGCCCGCAGCTCTGTGGCTATTTCCTTGCTTTCCTCCAAGCGAAGGTGTGGGCAAAGCATCCATTTTTGAATAATCCCAGGAACTCATCATCATTTTATACTTCCAACATTTTTTCTGAGAAAGATACTTTGCAGTATCCCGTGTGAATTTGAGTATATATTTTAGGAACTTTATTTATTTATTTATTTATTTATTTATTTATTTATTTGAGAGAAAGAGAATGAGAGCATGAGCAGCGGGAAGGGCAGAGAGAGAAAGGGAGAAACACTCCTCATGGAGCTGGGAGCCCGATGCGGGGCTCAATCTCTGGACCCCAGGATCATGACCTGAGCCAAAGGGACGTGTAACCAACTGAGCCACCCAGGCAACCCAGGAACTTTTATTTTGAGTTCGCTGAGTTGTTGCACCTTAGTTGAGGCATGTTTTTACTTGAAGCTTAATTAAATCCATCATCTTTGGGGACTGATTAGTGTCACCGTTCCTTCCCAGGAGTCCCCAAATTATATTAGTCTCCTTGAAACATCCTCAGTCAATGTGAGCTGCCAAAGAGATGTTTTCTCACAATAAAAAAATTTCGAAATATTCAATATGTCATCTTTGGCACACTACCAAATTTTTTCCTATACTGTTGTCCTTGCCATTTTTTGATAATAAAGACTTCCTATAGATTCTGGCCAGATATAAATTAGAAAATCTTCTATTTTTAAATATGGCCTAGCTATCTTTACAAATTAATTTAGTGATTTGGTCACTATCTTAGAAAACATATAATTAATTTTCAATATTATCACATTTAAAGGATTTTTGAATGTTCTTGTAATAATGTAGAGTTGAATGGATAACAGTTCAATGCAAACATTCAAAATTTTGTGACTAAAAATTAGGGAGAAAAAGGAAGACGAAATAGAATATGTATTTATTTGCCTCAAGCAAAGATAGTCTATTATTAGACACAAAATTGCTGTTGCAAGTTAATTTCCACATTTTAGTATAGCTGAAGTTTTTTGTGTATTTTATCTAGATTGGTTAAATGCTATATAACTTTTTTCTTTAAAAATACATTTTAAATTACTATATGTATTAAAATATGTTAAGTTGATCTATGTTTGTTATGATCTGTGTTTATTCTCTCTTCTTTCTCTCCTTCCTTCCTTCCCTCTCACCTTCCATCTGTCCCTCTCTCCTTTTTTCTCAGTCGTATCAGATTGATCGAAAGGCTGGACGCCATTATGCTGTGAATTTTGCAACAGTTATTCCAGATTTCATGTCTGTGTACCATATTGTTCAGTAGATTTTTTCCCCCCAGATGCTTCTGGTATTAATCTTATTCAGACTTACTGGCTAAATTAGATCCTGCGCTTGTTAATATCTGTGGCTCTGATGATGAAATTCAGCTAATTATCTTCGATTTCAGCCACATCAACTGCATGTTCCAGTCCTTGAACCGAGGGGGCATCAGTTCATTAAAGATTTATGAGTTGAGTAGAGAAGGCATGGATACCTAAGTGAAAACTGGGCTAGTTCCCGGGTGAAAAATAAATAAATTTTTTGAAAAAAGCTCAAAACCCACTAAAATAGTCCAATAAGGCATACCTCAATCTTTCTTTCTTTTCTCTCTTTTGTTTCTATCTCTCTTCCTCTGTGAGTAAATGCATGCATTACTAGAAACTCTTTTAGTGAAAACCAAAGAGGCCATAAAAGATGCCATGGTAGCCTGTCTCTCCCAATCTCCCAATTGTTCCCCATTTTACCATCAGTGCTCTTTTTTGGTAACAAACTTTAAAAAAAAAAAAAAGGTTTATTTGAGAGATAGAGAGAGATACACAGAGAGAGAAAGAGAGAGAGTGTGAGCATGCATGGAGGGGTAGGGGAAAAGGAAGAGGGAGACAGAGAATCCCAAGCAGACTCCACAGCTGAGCACAAAGCCAGATGTGAGGCTCATCCCATGAGCTGAGATGAAGACCCTGAGATCGGGATCTGTGCCAAAATCAAGAATCAGATGGTTAGCTGACTGAGCCACACAGGTGCCCATTTTGTAACAAACTTTTTATATGATAACAGTTTTAGATTGAGAGAGAAGCTGTAAAGATCATATGGAGATTCCATATACCTCATATCCATTTCCCCAATTGTTTATATGTTAATATCACTATGGTACATTTGTCATAAGTAATTAATCATTATGAACACACTGTCATTAATTAAAATCCATATTTTATTCATATTTTCTTTGTTCTAAACTGATGTCCCTTTTATGCTCTAGAATCTTATTCAAGATACTACGTTTATATTTAGCCTCCGTTTCTCCCGAAGTCCTTGGCTATGACAGTTTCTGAGACTTTCCTTGTTTTGGATGACAGCTCGACCTTGACAGCTTTGAGGATTCAGGTATTTTTAGAATCTCCCTCAATTAGAATTTGTCTTATTTTTTTTCCTCTTGATTAGAGTGGGGTTAGGAGTTTGGGGGGGAAGATTACAGAAGGAAAATGTCATTTTCATCACATTATATCAAGGATACAAACTGTCAACATGACATCATATTGACATGATGTTAATGTTGATCACTTGGCTGAGATAGCGTTTGGCAGGTTTCTTCACTACAAAGTTATTCCTCTTTCCTCTTTTTCATGCTGCACTCTTTGGAAGGAAGTCACTATGTGCAACCCACACTGAACGGTGGGAAGTTATGTTTTATCTTGATGGCAGAACATCTACATAAATTGTATACAATTCTGCACACCTTTGCCTATTTTCTCCAATTATTTATTTATTCAATCATTCATATTAGCGTAGACCCATGAGTATTTATATTTTTACCTTGGATTATATTCCAATACTACTTTAATTTTGTGGCTCAAAATGTTCTACCTTTGGCAAGGGGGATCTCTTCCAGTTGCCTTCTGTTTCATTTTGAAATGCCTCCTCCCCAACTGTTTTCTTTTTAAATTTCTATCCTACCTGAAGTGTTAGTTACTACTCTAGAGTGGTGGCTCTTAAAGGTGGTTCCCTGGGGCACCGGGGTGACTCAGTGGGTCAAAGCCTCTGCCTTTGGCTCCGGTCATGATCCCAGGGTCTTGGGATTGAGCCCCGCATTGGGCTCTCTGCTCAGCAGGGAGTCTGCTTCCTCTCTCTCTCTCTCTCTCTGCCTGCCTCTCAGCCTGCTTGTGATCTCTATCTGTCAAGTAAATAAATAAAAAATCTAAAAAAAAAAAAAAATGTCATCCCCTGATCATGATCCTCACTGACATCTGAGAACTTGTTAGAAATATGGGCCCACCACAGACCTACTGACTCAGAATCTCTGGGTGTGGTAGCCAGCAATCAGTCTTCTTTGGTGCTTGGGAAGATTTCAGATCCAGTGCCCTAGAGTGTCATGAGAAGAGAGGAGGAAGAAAGTATATACTCCATTCCACAACAGGTAACTGAAGAAAAAACAAACAAACAACAACAACAAAAACAAGTAAATGATTCATTTACAGGCATTCAGCAAATACATTACATTCTGGATGAGATATGCTGATTTCTAGTCGGAAGCCATTCTTTTAAAGATCTGGATTCTTGTCCTTAAAGATTTTATTTATTTATTTATTTGTTTGTTAGAGAGAGAGACAGCAGGCACACAAAAGCAGGCAAAGTGGCAGGCAGAGGAGGAGAGAGAGAAGCAGGCTCCCTGCCAAGCCCGTTGTGTGACTCAATCCCAGGATGCTGGGATCATTACCTCAGCCAAAGGCTGTGGCTTAACTGACTGAGCCACCCAGGGGTCCCTGGATTCTTCTCTTTAAATGACTGTTTCTTTCAGTTTTAATTTAATTATCAAATAACTTTTGCAGGAATATTTCAAACCCATCTGTCTAGTCTAAATTCTCTCAACTTCATATCATTTACATACATTTTATCATAGGATTTAATTTCACTTCATATAATTATTTATAAGGACAAAATCAGTAAAACGTCTCTAAAACCTCTATGAAGAAAATAAGTACACAGGTCCTCTAAGAGTGAATATTAAACTAGTGTTCTTGCTAACCCTAAATTTCTCATTGGCTCCGTGTGTGTGTGTGTGTGTGTGTGTATGAGTGTAGTTGGTTTCTCGCCAAAGCCAATTGATAGCACAAGAAAAATATTGAGTTGTATTTGGAATGTGTCAAAGAAAAATGCCAACTTTTAGTAAAAGGTTTCCATTCTGTCTCAGATGAAACCCACATTCTTACTATATTCTTTTCTTTTTCATTTTTTTTTTAAGATTTTATTTATTATTTCGACAGACAGAGATCAGAAGCAGACAGAGAGGCAGGCAGAGAGAGGAGGAAGCAGGCTGCCTGCTGAGCAGAGAGCCTGATGCGTGGTTCGATCTCAGGACCCTGACATCATGACTTGAGCCCATGGCAGAAGCTTAACCCACTGAGCCACCCAGGCGCCCCTCTTACTATATTCTTAGATTACTTACAGAGATTATTTTTTCTGATATTTGTCTCAATTGCTTGTAATATTTTATCTGGAATCAATAATTTTTTTGAGTTTAAAAGTTTTTGTTATTGGTGTCTTCATAAGCTTCTTTTAGATTTTAATGTATTAGTATGTACACATAACAGAAATAATTTCAATTCCTATTTACTTAAAATTGAAAAATCTTTTTTTTAATGACTTTATTTATTTATTTGACAGAGAGAGACACAGTGAGAGATGGAATAAAAGCAGGGGGAGTGGGAGAGGGAGAAGCAGGCAGGCCTTCCACTGAGCAGGGAGCTTGATATAAGGCTCCATGTCAAGAACCCGGGATTATCATCTGAGCCACGCTTAACAACTAAGCCACCCAGGCACCCCAAATTGAAAAATCTTTGTTATTCCTGGTCTCTGAGGAGCGCTTCAAGTATATATCACCAGCCCTGTCTGCAAAGGCCATTGTTAACTTTCCACAGAACCTGGTTTTAGAAGGGCTTTGCGTTTCTACAAAGGGAGCAATTAGTCACCTTGGGTTAAGTCTCTTCTATTATCAATATATTATTTAACTAGTTTTTTATCCACACATTTTTAAACAAGTGCAATAATAATACATACTTCAAGAACATATCATTGAGTTGAGCTTCATTCTACAAAACCTGAAAGCCTATGTCATAATGAGAAGGATGCTAACATTGATTAGGCCTGGTTCTCATTGTCTGAATCATAGCGCTCAACTTCCCAGTGTTCCATACAGAAACACAGCTGTCACTGCCAAGCACTTCAGTGCTCCCACTTTCAGGCTGGATGATGTCTGACTGCCAAAGGAATACATCAGTCATTGCACAAGATGACTCACACCATGGGCATCTTGGCAGGAACATACATTTTGCTAACAATAGCGTTTCTCTGGAAAGCTTTAAGCATTAATGCATTCCTATTTTTATTCTAACCAAAAGACCCTAATCACAGGAAAATTGTCAACTTTTCCCACAACCATTCAATACATCTGGGCGGCTTTTAACTAAAACTAGAGAGTAAATTTATTCCTCAATACTGTTCTTATGATTTGTGCCTAAAACCCTCAAAGTATTGCCAAATGGTAATTCTTGCTAAGGTGTGCTTGTAGTGGATTTTCTTTGGTGTATGTGTGTTGATTCAAAATATGTTTATTCCATTATTAGGTTAATAACCTTAATTTAAAAAATACAAAAATAAATGAAAGAAATATCTTACATGAATGGTTAACCTGATGCTCAGAAATCAAAAGATTTAAAAAATTAAAATTTTTGTCTATTGGACATCTTTCTTTTCTAGCAAAATTTTACAGTCAAGGTAAGACTAAAAGCAAAGCATGGCATGTAACATTTTTCTATATTTCAAAGAAATATATATTTGATATGTTCTTTTTGTTTCTTTCTGGTGTGACTCACTTTTAAATGCACAACGGTAGTCATTGTAAAATTAATTGAGTATCATAAAAATGTATAACCTTATACTGAGTATAATAGATATATTATGTGCCATGTTTCAAACACTGTATGATTTTAAAGGTATTTATAGAATTTAAATGATCTCTGTAGTAGTTTTAAGTAATTCTTAGTGTAAAAATGAGACAGATTTTAGAATATCAATCATTCATCAAAGGATATATAATCGCTCAGTTCAGCTAACATAAAATTGACATGATAGTCAATCATGAGCTCAAATTATTAAGGAAAGGTTAATGCCTGTTAATATTAATATGACCCAAATAACAGCATTTTTTTTCCTTAGGAATTACCACTTTGTCTGTTGAATAATATTTCAAGAAGTGAAGTATGTTCTGTCCTTTTGAATGTACATACATACACACAAACACATATAACTTTGATAGAAAAATATGAGCTCAGCATAGGTGTCAAATGTTTAACATGTATTAAATTACTTAGAATAATCATTGCTAGAAGACACATAAATTGTTGAAATCTCCACTCAATAAACTCTATCAACAAAAAATTCATACAAATGATTTTAAGGTGGTAGAATGTTTGTATTTCCTATGTATCTACTGTGACAAAAGATTACTGATAGCTTTCTCAGGTTTGATTTTGGTTCCAATGTAGTGGACAATTCCAGTAATGTCCTTGGATATGATCAACCTGATTTAATATTATTAGCAGACTTAAAAGTGGTATGTAAATCTTGGGGGGGGTGATAATTTTGGGGTCTAGAATGTGTTGTTTCAAAGTTTTAATGACCTAACCAATTTTAGGTCAACTTTCTTATGGTGCTTTTCTTCTACTGTCACTTTACAAAGTATTTTTCTTAATTTTTATTCTATTCAGTATTTAAAGAGTGTTTATGTTCTTTTGTAGGAGAGAGGGTCAACAATAATAGTTGTTAGATCAAGTATTCATATTTAGAAATATATGTGATTGGCATAATAACTTGGCTTTTTGAAAGAATAACCAAGATGAAATATTTATTTAAAATATTCGTAGGTTAAAATTATGTTTACAGATGTATAGTGAGACACCCTGCAAAAGAAGTTCAAAAATCAAAACAGCTTACATATTTGTGTTTTGAGAAGCTTTAAGAAATTTTATTCACATCTGCGTGATTCTTTGTATCATTCTCCCATTTTTTTTTTTTCCTGGTCCAAGTCTGAACTGATTCAACTGTAAAATCAGTGTCTTATTCTGACACTATAGGATTAGAAAGAATTATTTTGTCTCTGTAGTTGTGGATGTATTCTGAATGGTACATGCAACACAGGCAGTTTTGAAGGAATGCCAAGCCATAGGAGAAAAAGATGGTCAAATATTACTAGTACATATTCATACCACATATGAAATAAAATATGCAGAAAGCATCCTAGATTGTCACATGTCAATGCCATGAAATCCCCTCTTCCAAAGTTCTCTCTGGATATCTAAGAGAGACTTATTCTGATGGTAGATGGTGCCTTGAGTGTGGTATAGCTTAGCTAGGAAATAGTAATAGAGATAATTAGAACTTGGGTCTGTACTAGTACAAGTATATACTACCTTATGTTTACTGCATTTATTAAATCATTTAATAGGCTATGAAAAATCCAATAAGAAATGTTTGAGGAACACCTGAATTCATTCTCCTGCTGCCATCAAATGAGATTTATGAGTAAAGATGATGCCTTCCAGTGATAACCATAATCATATTTACATATTTATATAATTTTAATATGTAGCAGGTGTATTCTTATATCTATGGGGCAAGATATAAAAATTATATGGTGTCCTTCCTGGAAAAAAGCAATTCAAGTATGTATTTTACAGAATTAATGCATTATGACTCAAAGCAGAGTATAGCTGGGTAGATCAGTTATTGCATAACTGAGGGAGTAAGCTGTATCTGTTTTAGAAGATAAACTTTGCTGGGTGTTGGTTAAACAGGGACAGAAATAACCTAACTCAAATGGCACATTCTGCCTCCAAAAATCTATCAAAACCAATTTACTACTATCTACATTTTTTGTTATTATTCTAATGGAAGTCTTCATACCTCTTGCTTGGACTACAGTAATCTAACTGGGTCCTTCCTTTTACTGTGACTTTATATAATTTTTACTTGTCACTTTATAGTTCTTATTCAGTGACCTTTTAAAAATATAAACAAGACCAAGTTATTGTCTTGTGGAAAGCCTTCCATCTCTGCCGACTAAAACCCAGCCCTCACTGCTCTGCACAAATGTTCTAGTCTGCTTTGCTCCAGTCTTTCTGATCTTTTATCCTTTCCTACAGATAACTGTGATCATTTTGCCACAGGGTCTTTTTTTGTGTGTTTTTATTTATTTGTTTGCCTTTAATTCTGATTTTATTATTATTATTAATTATTATTATTTTACTCTAGATCTTTGTTAAGCTGGCCCTGTCTATTCGTTCAGATTTCAGTTCCAATGCCACCTCCTCAGACGGGTGTTTCTTGCCAACCACCTAAGTCCTATCCACCTTCCGGCCCTCATTCTATACTAGAACTATATTTGGCTTTTGAGGTAGCATTTATCACTATATGGTATTTTCTTATTTATTAATTTATTCTATTTCACACTAGAAATATTCACCTTGAGAGTGGAAACCTCGTCTATACTTTCACTTCTTACCCCCCAATACCTAGAGTGATAATACATCACAATCTTTCTACCTATTAAATATCTGCAAGAATAAATAGAGGAAGTCCTCTGTTTATCATCAAAAGTGATTTGTTTTTCTAAGTAACTTAAAGATGTCAAAGCACAACCAATTTATCTGTTTGAACTACATGTTTTGAAAAACAATGAAATAATCAAGCTCTCAATTAGTCCATTCAGGCTTCTCTAACAAGATGCCACAAATGTGGTAGTTGGTAAACCACAGAACTTTGTTTCCCGCAGTTTTGGGAAACGGAAGTCTGAGATCAAATTGCTAGCATGGTTTGGTGGGGGCCCTCTTCTGGGCTGCAGAATTCTCACTGTGTCCTTAACATGTTGGAAGGAGCAAGGGATCTCTCTGGAGCACCTTTTGTGAGGGCACTAATCCCACTCATCAGGGCTCCAACATCATGACCTAACCACTTCTCAGAAACCTGCCTTCTATTACCATTCTCTTGGGTCTTAGATTTTCAACACATGAATTCGGGGAGGACACCTCCAGACTATTGCACCTCTCTATTTCTTATTTCTCAGTCTGTTCTAGATTACATTCTTCTTTGTACCAGTTTACTGTTTAATAAACCTTATGTTTTCCTTTGCTTATAGAGCTAGTTTTATATGCCTCAGAATGGCATTCAAAGATCTCTTTACCCAACTGGTCTTCTATACCAAACTAAATATCATTATTCTTTAAATGTGTTTGCTTCTGATGACCCTCGAACACATCATGTTTATGATTATTATAAAGCATTTCTAACAATTGGCCTTCTTTCTTTGAAAATGTAAAATCCTGATTATTTTACCTGTAATTGAAAAACTTAAATTAGAGGGGCACTTGGATGGCTTAGCTAGTTAAGTGACGGACTCTTGATTTCAGCTTAGGTCATGACCTCAGGATCATGAGATCGAGCCCCATGTTGGGTTCGATACTGGGCCTGGAGCTTGTTAAGATTCTCTCTCTCAAAAAAAAAATAAAAATAAATAAATAAATAAATAAAACTCTCTCTCCCCCTCTGTCCCTTACCCGCACCCCCCAAAATCCCCAAGCCAAACTAAAACAAACAAAACTTAAATTGTTTTACAATGCCTTTTCTAGCTTTTTATATATTTTCTTCTTTAACTAGGTTATGAGGTATTAGAAAGCATTGTGACTTATAGTTGTTTTGCGTACTTTATGTACCTAGCACAATGCTTAGTAACAACTCTAGCTACTTGACACATTTGCCTAAGAGGATGAATAAATGTGATTCGCTACCATGTAAACTGGCTACTAATTACCAAAATGCTTTTTACCTTGTAAAGGGCACACAAGTCTCCTATCTTTCCCAACTGTCCTTACAGTGAGATGTGGCCATGTAACTGAACTTGAACCTCTCATGCTAAGGCCCTTCTATGCATGAACTTTTTATGCATGATCTTCCAACTTTTTTTCTTCCTAGTAACCTTGTAACCCATCAATGATAATGGAGAAATTTTAGCAGTCACACACTGAACATAAAGAAAAATATAGAAGCAATCTGGTTCCCTTCTCCCTGCAAATAAAACAAACAAACAAACAAACAAACAAACAAAAATCTTGGAGAAAACACACCACTTAATATAGAGCTAGGATTTTGGACTTATTGTGGGGAAATAAAAAACAAAAAGTTTTATCATATTTGAGCCTATGTATATAATATCTATTTGATATATATTTTGTACATAAAATTTACACACATTTATTTATATTTAATATACATCTTTAATTTGTTATAAAAGATACCATTATCTTAATTGATACATTACATTGCTAGTCAGGTTGTACCTGATTATAAAATAATCTAGGTGCTATGATTGAATGATTGAAGCCTTTTAGCAAAGAGGAGATAGTTCTGAATCTGAATACATAGATTTTTCTTGACTCTTCCTTTTCTTTTTTCCAAAGTTTGTGATAAATATTTAGTGTATGGGGTACCTGGGTGGCTCAGTGGGTTAAGCCTGTGCCTTCAGCTCAGATCATGATATCAGGTTCCTGGGATGGAACTCATGCATTGGGTTCTCTGTTCAGCAGAGAGCCTGCTTCCCCCTGTCTCTCTGCCTGCCTCTCTGCCTACTTGTGATTTTTCTCTCTCTGTCAAATAAATAAAATCTTAAAAAAAAAAAAACTAGTGTATGTACAACTTACCTCTAAAATTTTTGCATTTAATAAATAATAAAAATAATGGCATCACTTAAATGTGCAAATTCCTTTCTAAATGATAAGAAGCATGTATCATGATGCAAACTTTAGAAAATTAATCATTTTTGTTTACTTACTGAAATATATTAAGCTACTTTCTCTAAGATATGGTGAGTGCCCTCTATATTTCTATTTTATATTGTATAAATATTAAATATTTATATTGTATCTGTATCATTATATATTATATATATTATCATAGCTATACTATATGTTATATCTATACTATATATTATATCTATATTATTATATATGATGTTATATCTATATTAAATTTTTCTATATAGAAATATTTCCTGTTGAAAATCAATTCTCTTAAAATCCAACTAAAATGTAAACACCCCTGGAAAAGCTTTTTAATCTTATATCTGATGCAAGGTAGCTCGTTACCTGATATCTACCTTGTATTCCCACAGTCTTTTTTTCACATTTTCTTTAATTCACACTGCATTATGTGACACATTTTGTGCACATACATTTTTACCCAGAGAACAGCAATCATAGAATGCTCACCATTATGTTCTGTAGCATACCACAGATATACTATTAATAATTGCATTGGTGTTTTGAGTCAACTCCTTAAACTCCTAAACCAAAGGTTAGGGTTTTTTGTTTGTTTGTTTTTTGTTTTGTTTTTTAATTTTTTCTGTTTGTTTGTTCTAACTGTACTACTTGCTGAAGAAAAATTATAACTTTCAAAGGAATCTACCCTTATGATTTCCCTTAACCATTTAATTAGAACAAAAATAGTATGAATTTATTTTTCCTTAGAAATGGAATATTTCTCATGTTGCTTCTTGAGATCTCAGTTGAATACGTTTCAGTAATATATGTGGTTACATATATATTACATATATATTTGAAAATACAATGTTCTTTTTTAAAATTTTTATTTATTTATTTGAGAGAGAGAGAGAGAGAGCACTAGAAGGGAGGAGAGGGAGAATCAGGCTCCTGTGAGCAGGTAAGCCAACATGGAGCTTGAACCCAGGACCCTGAGATCATGACATGAGCCAAAGGCAGACACTTAACCAACCGAGCCACCCAGGAACCCCCCAAAATATAATATTCTTATAATCTCACTAATGATCTCAAAATTCTATGATCCGCAATTAGTCTTGGTAGACTACCAACATCATAGAAAATGCATCCCATTCCTACTCAGTTTTACAGAAGGAAAAAGAAAACCTAGCTTCATTATATAGGTCAAAGTATTATGTTACTTTTGGAAGACATGCAGGACTAATGAAGGACACTTCAAGGTTATCATATGTTTCAGTAGAAGGAAATGGACATTTACTTAATTTTAGAAGCAACACGTATTTAGGGCAGTAAGAGATCAGAAGTTTCTTCCAGAAGAGCTATAATTTTATTGTTAAGACTTTCCACTAAAGAATTAAATACATACAGAAAGAATGAAAAATAGAAAATGTGTAACCTAATAAATTTTTCTCTTTTCGTTTATTATTTTTTACTTTATTTATTAAATTAAGGTTTTATTTTAATTCCAGTGTAGTTCACATGTAGTTTTACATTAGTTGCAGGTGTACAATATAGTGATTCAACAATTCTATACATCATTACTCAGTGCTCATCATGATCAGTGTACTCTTAATCATTTTCACATATCTCACCCATTCCCATACCCATGTACCCTCTGTTATGTTTTATTTTAACTTGATAAATTTTTTAAAAAGTCAACTCAGTCCTGTAATCACTATTCAGGCCACAGAATTTCTTACCAGCATACCAAACTTCATTATCAGTTGCTCCCCACTCTTCTCTTAGAAAGGTAGCCACTCTCTTGAATTCTATCACACAGTAGTATTGCTTCTTTTAAACTTTATACACACAGGATAAAAAAATACATATTATTTCTATTTTGTTTGTTTAATAGTACATTTATTTTGTGTTATTTGCCCATATTTTGCATATAGCAATAATTGGTTCATTGCAATCACTAGATAATCTGTTGATGAATATTTAGCTTGTTTTCAGTTTGAGGCCATTATGAATAATGTGTATTGAACATACTTTGCGTGCGTTTATAACTATATGCAAGAATTTATACTGAGTCCACTTTTTAGTCTTAGAGTATGTTCAGGTTTTTTAGATACTACCACAACAGTTTGCAGCAAATTTACTAGTGACGTTTGATAGTTAATGTTTGTTCCACATTATTGCCAACACATTACATAACTATATTATCTATCAACCTATCTATATTATCTATCTATCATCTGTCATCTGTTTAAGCTTATATAAAATAAAGTATTTATAAATATCTATACATATGCTTTATATATGTATGTATATATATAATATGCACTATATATATATAATATTTTATCTCTTCTTTTGTGTATATGATTATATCCAGTTGTGTTTTTAATTCACATGTCCAAGATCACTGATGTGGCTACCTGGTTCTTCATGTGTTCATGCAAAGACTTTGATGATCATGGACAACCATACTATTCTCACTGAGTTATTATTCTTTCTGCCTGAAGAATTGTTTAATAGTTACTTTAGTAACATCCTGCTGCTGATCACTTATTTCAGTTTTCATTTGTGAGATATAACCATATTTGTTCTTTATTTTTACAAGATACATAACTCCAGGGTATCAATTATTTTCATTTGCACTTGAAGATAATTTTCAATAGTTATTTTCTTCCTTCCTTCCTTTCTTCCTTCCTTCTTTCCTTCTCTAAGAACTTAGCTGTCAATCTGACTGAAACTTACATTTTTAATTTTTAAGTAATATGCATATTTTCCTGGGGTGCTTTCAGTAGGTTTACTCAGTCTTTTAATTTCAGCAGAAATATGTATGTTATGCCCAGTTGAGGTTTTATTCATATTTATTTTCTTTAAAATTTAATGGCTCGTTGAGACTGTGGCTTGATGTCTTTTATCAGTTTTTTAAAAATAATTTATTTATCTGAGAGAGAGAGAGAAACATGTGAGTGTGAGTGGGAGGAGGGGCAGAAGGAGAGGGAGAAGCAGACTCCCCACTGAGCAGGGAGCCTTACATTAGAGCTGAGCCCCAGGACCTTGAGATCATGACCTGAGCCCAAGGCAATGCTAAAGAGATTAACCAAACCAGGTTCCCTTTTTATCAGTTTTGAGAAATTCTTTTGCCATTTTTCCTTCAACATTGTTTCTGCCCCATCTTTTTCTTCTCTTTTTCGGAGTGCCGTTACAAATATGATAGACTGCTTCACTATTTTCCATGTATCTCACATACTTTTTTCCATTTTTACTCTTTATTTCAAGGCTTTCATTCCATGTTCTTTCCATTCTTTCAAACTTTGTTAAATCTTTTAATATCATCCATGACTTTTTAAAATTCACTTATTTTATTTTTCAATGAAGGACTTCTATTAGATTTTTTAATGATTATATTTCTCTGCCAAAATCCACCATGTTCATGTAACTTTCTTGCATATGTATGTAACAGTTATTTTAATGTCTATAAAAAAAAATACCTTCAGGATATGCATTTCCTAGAGACCTGTTTACATTCTTGGTTTTCTTTCTTTCTAGTGCTTTTGGACAATTCTTATGCTTACTCCATTCATTTTTAGTTGAATGAGAGATCTTTTGGATGAAACACTGTACATGTATCTTAATACCTTGTATGATAATACCTTTCTTCATGAAAAGATACTAATTTTATTCTGCCAATTAGATTGAGGTTACATCACCATCTGGACTTTGTTTCTCTTTTTTACTTGTCCAGCTTTTGTAGTGGTGTTGGTTTTGAGCAGAAGACCTATACAATCCCTTATAAATATAAAACTGCTTTAAGTAAATTGCAAAAGAGCAAAATTCTTACAAATGAAAAATAACAAATAGAGCAATAATATATTGTACTAGATTGATAAAGATTAGAATGTATTTAATTTATACTACCCATTAACAATTTTAAATTCTACATTCAAAATAATTACTTGAATTATGTGTAGCATTAGATAAGAATTTAAAATATCTAATTTTTGTCACTGATCTTAGAACAATAAATAATTATTGATTTTTGTTACTATTCCCATAACTTTTATTTCATTAATGAGTTAAATATTGATTTTGCATAAACAGTTTTCAAAGTAGAATATTCAGTAAATAATTTGCTGACACAAAATAATATTAAATGTTTTCATACTTATGCTTTAACTTAATGTAATTTTGAGCATTAAAATCCCATATATAAATAAATAAAACATTTTTTTTTCCCTGATTAACTTGTCTACTTTGCAGTAGCAGTTACTAGATACAATTTTCTACTCTATGCTGTTTACAATTTTAGGATGTAGTTTCAGAGATGTGTGCCTTTGGCCCCAAGAAATATCCAAAGTATAAGGGGAGAAATACAAAGTTTTTAATTTTTAGGGTTTTTTTTTTCCTGTTCCTTCTTTGTATATTCCCTTGAGAGTATCATCTAAATAATTATACACCTAGAAAATTGTTTTGAGAACAAAATCTGTTTAACACTGTATAAAACAATCTCTGGCCAAAAATTACTGACGTAGAAAAAAAAAGAAAAAAAGAAAAAAAAATACCTCGATAGACATTAACTAATTATAGCCTTTGTGCAGGCATTACTAAAATTTTGAAATTACACTGGTAAAAATATGTGTTTCTTGTTCTCAGGGACCTGTCTAGCAGATATAAGCATATGTAAACAAATATATAATACAGTATAACAAAATGGCATAAGAGAGGGTTTTGGAAGGAATTTCATGATAAAGAGACAATTATATGTTATACAGAGTGGTTATGCCAAATAATTTTCATTGAATTTTGATTCTGCTAGTCAGAGAGAACTCCTGGCATTCGTAGAAAGGAATGAGGCTGGATGGGTAAGTCAGCTGAGAGCAGATAAGTCTTATAAGAAGACAATATTTTCTTCTATATGGCTTTAAATATTATTTATAACAACCAAATATATACCCTACACCTTGATTTCTATTGATCTCTAATAAGCAGTATGTCCAATGGAGGAAGTCACTACTATTTCATGAGACATTTGTTTTGGTGGTATAGCAGACATTTTTTCCCTTAAATTCCACATATGAGTGAAATTATATAGTATTTGTATTTCTCTGATTTATTTCACTAAACATCATGTTCTTTAGTTCCATCCATGTTGTTACAAATGTAAAGATTTTATTCTTTTTATGGCTGAGTAACATTCCATTGTGTGTGTGTGTGTGTGTGTGTGTGTGTGTGTTTGTCTTTTTTATCCATTTATCTATCCATGGACACTTGGGCTGTTTCCATAATTTGACTATTGTAATAATTCTGTGATAGACATAGGGGTGCTTAAATCTTTTTGAATTAGTGTTTTCATGTTCTTTGGGTAAATATCTAGTAGTGCAATCAGTGGGTCATATGGTAATTCTCTTTTTAAGTTTTTGAGGAATGTTTTTGCTGCTTTCCATGGTGATTATACCAGTTTTCATTCACACCAGTGGTGTACAAGAGTTCCTTTTGCTCCACATCCTCATCACCACTGTTTCTTGTGTTTTATTTTAGCCATTCTGACAGGTATGAGGTGAGATATCTTCTTGTGGCTTGGATTTGCATTTCTCTTATGGTGAGTGTTGTTGAGCATCTTTTCATGTGTACATTGGCTTTTTTGTATGTCTTCTTTGGAGAAAAATCTGTCATGTCACCTGCCCACTTTAAAATTTGATTACTTGTTTTTTGGGTGTTGAGTTGTACAAGTTCTTTATGTATTTTGGATATTAACCATTTATGAGATATATCAATTGTAAATATATTCTCCCATTCAGTAGGTTGTCTTTTTGTTTTGTTGATTATTTCCTTTGCCGTGCAGAAGGTTTTTATGTGGGTGTAGTCCTAATAGTTTACTTTTGTTTTTGTTTCCTTTTCCTCAGGAGACAGATCTAGAAAAATGTTACTATTGCCAAAGTCAGAGAAATTACTGCCTATGCTCTCTTCTAAAATTTGTATCGTTTCAGATCTCATGTTTAGGTCTTTAATCGATTTTGAGTTTATTTTTGTGTGTGGTGTTAAACAATATTCTTTTGCATATAGTTGTCCTGTTTTCCTAATACCATTTATTGAAGAGACTTTTTCTCATTACATGTTCTTGTCTCCTTTGTTGAAGATTAACTAAATAATTGTGGATTTATTTCTGATATCTCTATCAGTTCTATTGCTCTATGTGTCCATTTTGTGCCAGTACCATACTGTTTTAATTACTACAGCTTTGTTTTATATCTTGAAATCTAGGATTGTGATACCACCAATTCTTCTTTTTTAAGGTTGCTTTGTCTGTTTAGGGTCTTTTGTGGTTCCATACAAATTTTAGGATTGGTTTAGTTCTGTGAAAATACTGTTGATATTTTGGTAGGGATTGCATGAAATGTGTAGATTGCTTTGGGTAATATAGATACTTTAAAAATATTTATTTTTCTAATCCATGAACATGGAATTTTTTCCATTTGTTTATTTTCATCTTCAATTTCTCTCATCAGTGTTTCATAGTTTTCAGAGTACAGGTTTTTCACCTCCTTGGTTAGATTTATTTCTATGTATTCCATTATTTTTGGTGCAATTGTTTTTCTTTTTACTTTTTTATAACTTATTTATTTGGGAGAGAGTGCAAAAGTGGGGGAAGGAGAAGAGGAAGAAGTGAGAAGGAGAATCCTCAAGCACACTCTCCACTGAGCAAAGATCCCAAGAGCCCCATGATGGTGGTACAATCCAATGGTACTGCGAAAATGACCTGAGCCAAAATCAAGAGCCAGGCACTAAACCAAATGAGTCACCCAGGCTCCTAGGATTGTTTTCTTAATTTCTCTTTGTTTTGTTTCATTATTAGTGTATAGAAATACAATGGATTTCTGTATATTAATTTTGCATCTTGGGATCTTACTAAATTCATTTATCAGTTCTAGTAGTTTTTTAGTGGAGTCTTTCAGGTTTTCTATATATAGTACTATGTCTTCAGCAAATAGTGAAAGTTTACTTCTCCCTTATTAATTTGGATGCCTTTCATTTCTCTTTCTTATCTGATTGTTGTGGCTAGGGCTTCTAGTACTATGTTGAAGAAAAGCGGAGAGAATAGACATCCTTGCCTTCTTCCTGATCTTAGAAGAAAAACTTTCAGTTGAGTATGATGATGGCTGTTGCTTTGTTATATATGTGTCATTTTTGTGCTGAGGTATAGTCCCTCCAAATCTGCTTTGTTGAGAGGTTTTCTTTTATCATGGATGTATGTTGTATTTTGTCAATTTTTTTTTGCATCTATAGGAAGGATCATATGGTTTTTATCCTTTCTCCTGTTTATATGAGGTACGATGCTGATTGATTTGTGAATATTGAACTACCCTTGTATCCTAGGAATAAGTCCCACTTAATTGTGGTGAATGATTTTTTTTTAGAAAGTATTGTTGGATTCAGCTAGTGAATTCGGTTTGGATTCAGGCATTTTGTTGAGGATTTTTACAACTATTGTTCATCAGAGATATTTGCCCATGGTTCTCTTTTTCTCTGATGTCTTTGTCTGGTTTTGGTACAATGGTAATGCTGGATTCATAAAATGAATTTAGAATCTTTCCTTCCTCTTCTATTTTTTGGGATACTTTGAGAAAAATCAGTATTAATTTTTTTTTAAATGTTTTGTAGAATTCACCTGTGAAGTCATCTGGTCTGGAACTTTTGTTTATTGGGAGTTTCTTGATTACTTATTCAATTTCACTGCTGGTAATCAGTCTGTTCAAATTTTCCATTTCTTCTTGATCCAGTTTGAGGAGGTTATATGTTTCTAGGCATTTATCCATTTCTTCTAGGCTATTCAATTTTTTGAATAGCCTTGTTTGTTGGTATATTTTTTATAGTATTCTTTTATTATCCATTGTATTTCTATGGTAAGTTATTTCTCCTCTTTCATTTCTGATTTTGTTTATCTGAGTCTTCTCTGTCTCTCTCTCTCTTTTCGCTTGATGAGTCTGGCTAGAGGTTCATCAGTTTTGTGGAACTTTTCAAAGAATCAGCTCCTAGTTTCATTTTGTTTGTTTTTTTAGTTTCTATATCATTTATTTCTGATTTAATCTTTACTATTTCCTATCTCCTTTCTTCTGATTGTTTGGGGTTTTGTTTGTTCTTTTTCTAGCCTTTTTAGGTATAAGATTAGGTTGCTTATTTGACATGTTTCTTGTTTCCTGAGGTAAGCCTATATTGCTGTAAACTTCCCACTTAGTAGAGCTTTTGCTGAATCCCAAAGATTTTGGACCTTTGCATTTTCATTTTCATTTATCTCCAGGTATTTCTGATTTCTTCTTTGACTTCTTGGTTGATTCATTTATTGTTTAGTAGCACGTTCTTTAATCTCCATGTATTTGTGTTCTTTTCAGATTTTTTCTTGTGGTTGATTTCTAGTTTCATAGTGTTGTGGTCAAGATGGATAATGGTATGACTTTGATCTTTTTAAAATTGTTGAGACTTCTTTGTGGCCTAATATGTGATCCTTTCTGGTGAATGTTTCATATGCACTTAAGAATATGTATTCTGTTTTAAGATGGAATGTTCTGAATATATCTATTAGATCCGTCTGGTCCAGTGTGTTATTTAAAGCCACCGTTTCCTTGTTGATGCTCTCATTAGATGATCTGTCCATTGATGTAAGTGGGGTGTTAAAGTTTCCTACTAATATTGTATTACTATCAGTTAGATTCTTTATGCTTGTTATCAATTGTTTTATGTTTGGGTGCTTCTATGTTGGGTACATAATTATTTATAATTGTTATCTTCTCTTGTTGGATTTTTCTCTTTATGATTACATGGCATCCTTTGTCTCTTGCTATAGTCTGAGCTTTAAAGTCTATTTTGTCTAATGTAAGTATTGCTACTTTAGCTTTGTTTTCGCTTCTATTTGTATGATAAATGCTTGTATACCCCCTTTGCTTTCAATCTGCATGTGCCTTACAGATGGAAATGAGTCTCCTACCTGCGGCATATAGATGTGTCTTATTTTTTTATCCTCTCCTTCGCCCTATATCTTTTGATTGGAGCACTTAGTCCATTTATATTCTAAATTATTGATAGGTATGTACTTATGCCATTTTTGTTCTATTTCTTTTCTGTTTCTTTCTTCTCTTGCTCTTTCCTCTCATGGTTTGCTAGCCTTCTTTAGTGATATACTTGGATTATTTTCTTTTTATTTTTTGTGTGTCTATTACTGCTTTTAGATTTGTGGTTACCATTAGGTTTATATATAATATCTTATGTAAATATCATTCTATATTAAGCTGGTTGTTTCTTAGGTTTGAATCCTTTCTAAATGCACTAAGTTTTTATTCCTTTCTCCACTATGTTTTAGGTATATGGTATTGTATTTTCGTCCTTTCATTTTGTGAATCCCTAGACTGATTTTTCTAGATATATTTGAATTTACTACTTTTGTGCTTCCTACTTTTCTTACTCCTGCTTACGGTATTTCCTTTCCATGCAGAGTCCCCTTTAACATCTCTTATGAGGCTGGAATAGGGCTGATGCATTCTTTTAACTTTTGTTTGTCTAAGAAACTCTTTATGTCTCTTTCTATTCTGAATGACAGCCTTGCTGGATAAGCTATTTTTGGCTGCAAGTCCTCCTTCACCCTGCCCCCCTTTTCATGCTGGATATATCATCTATCCTCTTCTGGACAGCAAAGATTCCACTGAAAATTCAGCTGATAGCTTTATGGAGTTTCCCTTTCTCTTGTTTTCTTTTCTCTTGCTGCTTTTGGAGTTCTCTTTTGATCACTTCATTTTCCATTTTAATTACTCTGTGCTTTTAATTACTCTGTGGAACTCCTGGTTATCGATTTTCTTGGAGGCTCTCTTTGTCTCCTGATCTGGATAACTCTTTCTTTCCTTAGATTTGGGAAGTTTTCAGCTATTATTTCTTCAAGTAAATTTTCTGCCCTTTTTCCTTTTCATCTTTGTGGGATCCCTATAATGTGAATTTATTACACTTGAGTTCCCTTAATCTATTTTCATTTTTTATTAATTGTTTTGCCTTTTCCTGTTCATCTTGCTTGCTCTTCATTACTCTGTACTGAAGGTCATTGACCCATTTTTCCCCTTCCTCTAGTCTACTGTTTATTCCCTACAGTGCATTTTTTAATTTCAGTTATTGAGATCTTTATTAGTGATTGGTTCTCATTTTACGTATTTTTATCTCTTTGTTGAAAGTCTTGTGAAGTACTCTACAGTGAGCATCTCTGTGACCATTACTTTAAATTCTCGACCAGACATATTATTTATCTTCATTTTGTTTAACTTTCTTGCTCTGATTTTGTCTTGTTCTTTTATTTGGGACATATTCCTTATCTTCTTATTTTTTCTAACTCTCTGTGTCTGTTTCTGCATATTAGGGAACCCAGCTATAGCTCCTGTTCTTGAAAGTAGTGACATTTCCAAGAAGAGGTATTGTAGTGCCCTATAATGCAATGTCCCCTGTTCATCAGAACCTGGTGCTTCAGGGGTGTCTCCAGTATGTGTTGCTAGTGCCCTATTATTGTGGCTGAGCCACATTTACTTTCAGTCCAGTCATCTACAATGGTTCTCTCTCCCTGTTTTGGGGAGGGTTTGACCCCTGTATTGTGAATGGGTCAGTCTGGGACCACCTGGGGCTTGTGTTGAAGCAGACCAGTACTTTGCCAGAGATGGTGTAACACCAAACTTCATGGTGCTCTCCCTGTCTTGTGCCCTGAGACATTTCTCTGGTGGGTGGAGCCTGCTGTCAGACCTGAAGTTTGCCCCTGGCTCACTGTTGGTGTTGTACTCAGACTAGTATGTATGGTTTTCTCCTCCTCTTTCTGAGGCAGGAGTCACTTTGGAGTGGTCCTGTCCCTTTCAGGGATGCTTGCACACTGCCAGGCTTGTGACACTGCTTTGGATAGGTTCCAGGCAAAGATTTCTTGTTGGTGGGGGGCAGCAAATCTGCAGGTGAATACCAGTGTGTAGTATTTGGTGTCAGCAAAGTATGTGCTGCTCTGCTGTTAGAGGGGACCCGCAGCCTCCAGGAAAACTTCTCAGGCTTGTATGGAGGGATATATTAACATAAGAGTATGGGATGAAGGTATACTTTTAGCAAACTAGGTGGACTGTTATGCCGCACTGATTCCCACAGGTGTGTGTGTATTTGGGCTGGGAAGCAGATGAGGGAAAGGGTGCCTACCCACTCTTTTTTGTTCTTGGAGAAGTCTCACAAAGATCCTTGCTCCTCCAATACTACTCAGATTAACAAACAAATCTCCTTCCAATACATCTTAGGCAATATTCAAACTGCTGCTCCTGTGCTGTATCTCACTCAGCATGGCTCTTTTATTGTGTTATCTCTTTAGGGGCAGAGACTCATTCTCCGATGCCAGACCAGCTCTCTGGAGCCAAGCTTCCTGATTTTTAAAGTTCCAGGTATTAAACTCACTGATTATAAAAACTCATGAAGCCAGTTCCCTCTGACTCTCAAAGATGTTAGGATTCATATTCCATTTGTGCAGGCCCCCATGCCTGAAATGCCCAGTGTGGTGTCTACTCCTCTTTCCTGTCCACACGCATGGCATCCTTTCCTTCCATGAATAGTCCTGTGGATCCATTTGGCTCTCAACTGTGTCTCTGCCCTTCCTACCCTCTTACATGTGGTCTCTACATAACTAGAGGCCTCTATGTAACTCCATAACCTATTCTTCTTACGCTGCCATCTTCCCTGAAAGTCCTTCCGGAATTGTTATCATCCAGTTTCATATCTAATTATAAATTATCAATGATGTCTTGTCTGCATAGTGCCATCTGGAATTTAATTGGTAAGTTATAGTTAGTGCAAGAAAAAAAAGTGTATTTCTAGGTATGATTTTATCTATTTAGGAAACTTTAAATGGGTTTGGTAATAGATTTACAGTACTCTTCTTTCTCCAGACCTACCAAAGTTACAAACATATTGAAAGAATTAATATAAACACATAGAGATGTATTTTGGTTGAATCAGAGATAATGCTTTAACTCTTACCTATTCTGAAACTATATCTTCTATCTTCTTAAAGTTTCTCTGTGTGTGCTTGAAAGCCATAGTCTTCAGTAATTATCAAGCAATGTTTGACATCATATAAACACTTATTTTGTCAATCACCCGTGTGAATGGGGTCCAGAAACCTCATAGGAAGGAATTTGAACTTTGTTTATAGTAAGTTTCAGATATCCACAGATATGTCTGGTGGACTAGAGAATTTCGAATAGAATCAACTCTGCAGAAAGGAAGGAAGGGACACTGACATGTAAAATTGTTTCAGAGGGAGACAGGAGACAGAAGCAGTGATCCACAGAGACTAAGGGACTAATGGTTTCAGGAGCAGTGTGAGTCCACACAAAATTGTTTTATTTCCTTGTCACCACCCCCATCAAAACCCATAGACTGATAAGGTCTGGGAGAACCTATACTTCCATTCAGAGTTGAATTTTGTGTTTTTTTTTTTCATATGTTTTTTAATGTATTCAAGCAACATTGATATACCTAGTCTTTTTTTTCCCCCCTTTAGAATTTGTTACTTCAGAGGTGATCAATGCATTGAATTCTGTTGGCTAACAAACATGCATTCTCATTACTGGAGACTACACTAATCTACTAAAAAACAATGTGGTTTAAATGATTACCATATCTTTTGAATGCAGTAAATAAGCTGCTTCATATATATAGAAGTCAATAGCTAATAGATTATGCATTACAAATGAAAAGTAAAGTAATTTATCTTTGATTTAGTATACAATCTGAATTTAGGGTTCCTGGAATTCTGTTTAGAGGCATTCCTAGGGCTCCTAAACCTCTAGTTATTTGGTTGAACCACCCTTACCCTCAATCACATATAGATTATAGAATATCCTGAGCTTTTTTGAATGAAGTGGACAGAATTTTTTTGGTTAATTACTGACTTCCTTCTACTACCAGTATTTTTGCTGGGTTGGCAAATTTGTAATTTCCACTGCTCCTTTTTTTTGTTTTGTTTTGTTTTGTTTTCAACACATTTGTTTTTTAAAATTCTTTATCTCCTGGCATTTTGGCTCAAAACCAAAGAAAAATAATAAAGAAGAAAACCTATCTGTTTTATTGTCTACCAATTTGGATAGCCAAATTTTTACTGCCCATATACTGAGAAGAATCTTCCCATTTACCTGTAGCATAATGAAGATTTCTACATTATGCTAAAACATTACACACTGCCAATAGCTCAATTATATATACTTTTATAGTTCATTACCCAAACCATCTCTCGCCCTGAGAAATTCAGAAATTTAGTTATGCCTCATTGATTCACAGTAGATATGCCAGTCTGCGTGGAGTTTTTTAAAAAGAAAAAAATATATAGAATTAAAAACAACTGCACTCATTTACATACATACTATATTGGTGTTCTTGTCTGCTACTTTATTGTACCAGAGGTTCTGTTAGCACATTAAAGGCTGTTGTATTTGTTTAAAGAAAATTCTAAAACCTAGATCAGGATCTGATTTCCATATCAAGCAGTTGGCCATCCTCTAAGCCAGTCTTATTAAAATCTGCAGTTAGTTTAGCAGACTATAGTTGTAAACTCATAGAAGAGTTTCTTGCGCTTTAGAATCAACTTTAGTTTGAACTGTGTGCCCTTGTTCTGAGAAGAGCATGTGAATGTATCAGAATCTGGGGGTCATCCCTGGAGGATTCTATCACTTTACCCCAGGAATTAAGGTTTCTCTAGAGTCTTCGATGGGTGCAAAGACAAGCATTATTATTAATGTTACTATGTTTATTATGATAACGATTTTCCTCATTTGCAACCTACAAGATTTACTGTTCCTTATCTTCTTTAATATTTTATACAGCTGTGTCTGTTATGACTCCATTTAGAAGATATAAATACATTTAGAAAACATTTAGATCACCCAAAATCCATGACGTTTGATTCATGATCTACCAGTGAACACCTGAGACACACAATATCCACCCATAATTTAGTTGGAGAAACCATTTATATTTTCTGCATACTGGCAGGTTCCAATTGGTTGGATAAAAAGTTTATTACTGATTATCACCCAAAACTGGTACTGAAGTTGTTTTTGTTATAATTTCAGCAGCAAATATAAACACATCTTAATGGAGGTAGCAGTCATACAGTAGGAAGCTTATGCAAAAGCTATTAACAAAAACTTTCAGGGGCGCCTGGGAGGCTCAGTGGGTTAAAGCCTCTGCCTTCAGCTCAGGTCATGATCTCAGGGTCCTGGGATCGAGCCCCGCATTGGGCTCTCTGCTCAGCAGGGAGCCTGCTTCCTCCCTCTCTCTCTGCCTGTCTCTCTGCCTACTTGTGATCTCTATCTGTCAAATAAATAAATAAAATCTTAAAAAAAAAAACTTTCAAATTGTAAAAAGCCCAGTAACTTTTGTTTTAACTTTCTAATAGGCTCTTTTATTTGTTTTTCTTTATTCAAAAATAATACTGAGTGAGCACTCTTAATATATAAGTTTTTTTTTTCCATATCAAGCAAGACAGTTACATAGAATTCTGGTGACCATATCTATGGTTATGTTAAAATCTTTAGTTCAATGAACCAGTAATGATGTTACAGTTAATTAAATATTTTCTGACAGAATCATAATAAAGATATGGGCGTTTTGTCCCTCTTATTTAAGAAAATTAATTCAGTGAGAGAACTCTTTGCAAATTTAACGGCATTCAAATTCCTACTCTTTACTCTGTGGATCTACTAATCATTTCAAAGTTGAGTTTTCGAAAAATTATAAATAATTTCTGATGGGTATTATTATGATCTTTAATTTATAAATCTATTAAAAGTAAACCTATAGAATTAAATATCATGAGGATGTAAAATATCATTATGCATAAAAGCAAAACAATCATGAAACTAAGCTAAAAATAAAATGAACAAACAAAAAACTAGGTTCTCTTAAAGGAAGTGAGTACCTTCTGCAATCTGAGGTCTGGATAATCAAGAAAACTCACTGATGAGTTATCAGGAGATTAGAAGAACAAGCTAAACTAGGAATTCTTTTAGAAGTGTCAGCACTAAATTAGCTCTATCAGGATCACAACAATAGATACAGAGAGTACTAGTAGTAAGGTAATTGCCTTTCTTGATGAAGATGGCTCAAGTCTCATTGGAAACAATTAGGATTAGGAATGTTCATTTAGAAACCCTTGGTTCTACTCATATATATTTGATGTATTTACATGCATAGTATCTGAAATTTTAGGAAAATCATCACCCTTGGGGAAAATGCTCAAATATGTGTGCATTTATATATATATATATGTATATATATACACATACAAATGTATACATATTATAAGTATATTATATATATAAACTATTATACATACTGTTTTTCTAAGAATTGAAACAAAATAGTAAATATCTTTGTAGGTATTTTAAATTCATAAATGTTTTAAATTTATAAAACCTTTTATTTTTAGTGAGGGAGTATCTTCAGGGAGTGAATTTATCTACTTTTCTTCCACCATCCACTTCACAAAGTTCACCTTAGCAAGCTTTGTTAATCCTAGGAAACATTTTTATTATCTTAGACCTTAAGCTTAAAAGTACAATTGAGAATCATTCACAACATTCACATAATTTTCCACTGACTGATTGCTTTCTGCTCTCAAAGAATAATCATTCGTAATCTTATGATATGATGGTAAGTAAGCACCGTCTTAAATCTGATTTTTTTGTATTAACCTTCCTGTTACTTTACAATTTGTTTACAACAAAAGTAAATCAGTCAACACTTCTGTAATTTTCATTAATTTTCACTAGGTGCAGTTTTCTCTTTGATTCAAAACCAAAATCTTTGGTTGATGTGTTTATTAAATTCTGACTTTTTTTTTGGTCTCCATACAGCATTAGAAACAGTATGTGTTACTCTTTTTAAAGAGAACTGGAGTCTGAGATGGATCGGAACCGAGTTCCATCATCCTTAATACTCACGTGAGAACTGATTAGAGTCATCAGCTGAGTCAAATTGTGTGTGTATGTGTCTGCTCTGAAAACCAGATGGATATATTGTGAAATATTTAAGAAAAAAGAGAAACGTTAAGCGATGGGCGCACTAATTAATCGATCTTGAACCCATCTTGTTTTAGATAGCAGCTGAATAAATGTGGACAAATACTGATCACCATTCTAGAAATAAATGTTTTTTAATTTTATTTTTGGCTCCTTATACTTGGCATAAGAAACTGACACATTAATATTGCTTTACCACAAAGATATCCAGGTTTACTGCCTGGAAATTATGCAGGCAGTTTCAATTCATTTTATAAAACATCTGTGTACATGTGATACACAAAGAATTTACAGTTAGCTCTAACCCACCCAATGTAAACCACAGAAAATTATTATTTTCCCTCACTGCATAAAATACCATTAATTTTATTAATGAGCTAAATCTTCAAATAACATGAAGTCCTTGAATAATGACACAGGTCAAATCCTCTGTGAGCAAGGTATTTAAAAATATTTTTCAAAGGTCAAATTAATTTAAAGCACAAAGTTATTCCCCTTCAGTCATTTTGATCCACAACTATTCGAACCACTGTTTGTTTGAGTGCAGAGTACACTCTAATAAAAAGTTAGGAAATAAACAGTGATTGTCACTGACACAGGTCAATATTGAAAAGACTTTAAAAGTTCTATTAATAAAGTTAACAATATATGATTTTAGTAAATGCTGACAGTCAGTACTTTATCAACTACTCTTGGGACACCTACTATTTTGTATGACAATTTTCGTGGCTGTGATAACTTGAATTGCTACCATCAAATAACATTCCCGAGAGTCCAGTATGATGTAGTGTCATGTCTACTATTGTCTCTTGAATAGGATGACATGATTTCTGCCTTCTAAATATATCAGGACTAGATGAAGAATATTGGTTGAAAATAAATACTATAATATCTTGTAGCACTTCAAGTTGACAAGTTTCATCATGCTAATTAAGCATATTTGGTCAACTGGAATACATAAAGCAAATGATGGATGATAATTCACTTTGTCATTGGTTTATCATAAAATTCCCCTTAAAATTAAGGTTTATTATATTACTCCAAAGGTCAATGGATTTATAGAAGTACAATCAAAACACACACTTTTAGTAATAAAACTAAAGTTTCAAAGAATATGTGTGTTCTTTACAAAGTCATATTCATATGGAGTTTCACTATTTTGAAGTTCTGGATGGTACTGGTCATGGATGAGTGTAGGGAAGGAAGCAACATTTTTTAAACCATTTTTTAAAAAAAGAGATACTTTATTGAGAGTTTTCTTTCTACCAAAACTTTTCCTTTAATCAACTTTTCACTTTCAGCCCTTACTTTCTTTTTAAAGCACTCTGATATAATCACATAATTTGATATAAAAGGGAAAAAGATGTCCTCTTAAAATTACTCCCACTTGTTTCCAACACCAGCCAACTGGGTTACATTTTCAGTGCTTAAAAATGTGATGAATAGGAAATTGAGTCATTTAAGCCTATACATCACCTAGGAAATGTATAGAAAGGAATCTTAAAGCTAAGAGATTTTTTTGTGTGTGCGATAATAAGCTCAGGATTTCATCAGACTTTTACAACAGCTAATAGGGTGAAGGATGGCATAGCTTCACAATACGAGAGATAATGTTCCATTCCCATAGGTGGTTATATAATCCCAATCACAGTAGCACTTAGTCTTTAACAAAAGACCAAATGAGTTCTTTCTGAGAGTTACTTAAAATATAGACCAGGACAATAAAGAGACTGAGTATTACTGTGTATTGTTCGGAGAAAAGGACAGAGGGCAATGGCAGGTGGCAAAGCAATAGGTATATTTGAGACAGCCTGGCTACAAGGCTACCACCTTTGCACACCACATTTGTACTTAGAGGTTTTATCATGGTCTCAGTTTCTGCTCAATCAATCCCTATAAGGTTTAAAGAATTCTGTGGCCAAAGAGCCTGAGGGATTCATTCTGGTAGTTATTTGTCACAATTCACATTTATGGTGAGAGAGAGTAATTCACTGCATTTGCAAAATTAACTAGTTCTCTTCACAAAGAACATCCAAAACTATTGGGGTCCGTTATCAAAGGAACGAGACTGAGACAAAGTCAAAGTTATGCAAAGCCTTATTCTATGCCAAGCATTAGAAGCTAGACTAACCAGCCAGGGGAAGGAGACTGAGACAAAGGGAAAGTTATGCAAAGCTTTATTCTATGCCAATCATTAGAAGTCAGACTGCCCGGCTAGGGCTGCCTCTGAAGAAAGCAACCCCCTTCCGATCTCACAGGCTGGCTTTATAGGGCATAACCGCAGACCCAAGGTATGTGGCTTCTATTGTTAAGGTGTTTACTACTGGAATCGATACCCGGAACCATACCAGGAACTACTGAGGCATTTATTCCCAGAATGAAGTTCGCAGATATAAACAACAATATGGCTACCTAGGCAATATGGAGTTGCTCTGGCTAAGCAGACCCTAATAGTTAAACAGGTTTTAACACAAAATCGGCCCTAACAGAAACCTTTATAATTCTATAAACTGTTACATTTTGGCACATTCACATGATTCAGTTAAATCCTTTAACTTATAGAAGATGACCACAGAATCCATATCAATATTTCAGTACATTGGATATGATTGACTTAATTTCTTATGCAGTTCTTCCTGAAAGTAAAGGAAAAAAAAAAAAAAAAGGTCTGCAAACAGTGGGAATAAACTGGAATGATTTGGAGAAAAATGTTAACTATTAGCTTCCTCTATATTAGGGCTCATCAGAGAAATAGAACAAATATGAGATAGGTATAGATGTAGATGGAGAGATGCTTACACAGATATAATCAAGGGATTAATTATAAGGAGTTTGTTCAGGTGATTATGGAGGCCCACAAGTCCCAAGATCTGCAGTCAACAACCTGAAGACCCAGGAGAGATAATAGTGCATTCCTAGCTCAAAGGCTGATCGCTTAAGGTCCAGGAAGAGTTAATGTTTCAGTCTGAGTCTAAAAACAGGAAAAAAAAATTCTCTACTTGAAGACAGTCAGTCAAGAGGAAATCCCATTTCTCTGGAGGGTAAGTCTTTTTGTTTTATTCAGGTCTTCATAAGCCTGGTTAGTGCTCACTCACATGAAGAGGGTGTTTGCTCTACTCGGTTCTAATTGAAATGTTAACCTTATCTAAAAACATTTCCACAGACATACCTAGAATAATGTTTGATGCAATGTCTGGGCATCCCATGGCCCAGTCAAGCTGATAAAAAATTAACCATCATAAGCACCCTTATTCTTTTCCTTAAACCATACTTAATCTCCAAAGAAAGATAATAACAAACTCATGATCCTGCCTACAATAAAAAATGAACTAACTTCTTCTCCAGGAGAAGAGGTAAAGGACTTGGGTGATGTTTACTCTTCTTGATATCTCGTAACTTGATGTAAAATTGACGGATTTGAGTACGATGAAATAAAATCAATACATCTTACATTATGTAATAAGAAAATGAAGGGAAAAAAAAAGCAAACATTTTCTACACATAAACACACACACACACACGTCTGCAACAAAATAAGGAGGAAACACTCATTATACTTATGGTCTTTATTTCTGCCGCTGTGGTGGATTTTTACCTGGTGGGGTAAAATTCATTCCTGAATTCTGGATGAGTCAGAGCCATTAGTAGTACTGCCTGGGTTGGACTGTTGTAGTTTTCCTTTGGTTGTAATCAAAAGACAGTATTAATACTATGAGACATTCTAAGAGATTTCCTATATTCGGGACATACTCTTTGTTACTTCCAGTGTGGGCTAATTAATCCAATTATTCCTTCATAGCCAGACTCAGTCACCCAGTTGGAAAATGAGGTATGACCAATGGATTTTATGAACATGGGCTCATTCTGCTGTTAAGTGAGTTGCTTACACAGAAGCAATGCTGTGTGGAATATCAGGATGGTGGATAGAGCATTTTGAAAGTCCATGGATGGTAGTTCTAAAAGAAGCATTGCTTGCTGGGAAGGCAAATTTGTATCCAGAGTAAGTGTCTATTCCAGTAAGAACAAAACATCACCTCTTCTTAGATAGAAGCTGTCAAATGTAATCAATCTGCCATCGGGTTTCTGGCTGACCACCCCAGCAAATACGCATATCAGGAACTCAGTGTTTGTCTCTACTGCTAGCAGATTGGCTACCCAACAGTGACCAAGGTCAGACTGGCCTTGGTGTGTGGAAGTCCATATTGCTGAACATATGCATAACTTCTGCCCCTCCACCATGGCCACTTTGTTCATGAGCCCATTAGATAATGACAGGAATGGCTGGGGAAAAGTGCTGACTGGTATCCACAGAATGGGTCATAATATATATTTACTATAAAATGCTCTCTTTGGTGATAATTCACATGGGACACAAATATTTTCATGTTTTTTGCCCATTCAGAAAGGTCTACTCATGTACTTTCCCCCTATATTTCCTTATCTCCAGTTTTCCAATTGTGTGATCTCCAAGTCCCTGAGCATCCAGTCCAACCTATTAACCATAGACCATGAGTCAGTTTGCAGTCACATGTTGGGCTATTTCTAGTTACAAGAAAAGTGAACAACTATGTGCACTACTCAAAGATCTGCCATTGGGAGGATTTCCCTGTTTAACCTTCCTTCATGAATGTCTCAGACAAAGGTTGTAGCTGTCGCTGTTCACTTTAAGGTGGTGCCTGGATATCATGCAGAACCATCTGAAAATCAGGCCTGATTCTTCTCTCCCTCTGTCAACTAATTTTAGGGAATTCCCCATGCAGCCAATGATGCAGACTGGGAGAGAGAGGGCAATGTAACAGGAGTGGGACTTTTGTCTTCGTGAATGTACTTGCATCCTCAGAGATAACTTGAATCTGATCATATATATATCAGTTCTATTTGATGATATAAAATTGCTGTGCATGTTTAACTTTATGACATCACAGATCAGGCCCTAGGCACCTCAATTATATGGTAACTTGGTGGCCTATGGCTAAATGTTTAGTCTCCATTAGTGCCTAGTAGCAGGGCAAGACCTGTTTCTTAAAAAGATAGCAGTTTTCATTTCTTTTGATGGCTGCATAGTATTCCATTGTGTATATATACCACATCTTCTTGATCCATTCATCTGTTGATGGACATCTAGATTCTTTCCATAGTTTGGCTATTGTGGGAGGGAGACAAACCATAAGTGACTCTTAATCTCACAAAACAAACTGAGGGTTGCTGGGGGGAGGGGTTTGGGAGAAGGGGGTGGGATTATGGACATTGGGGAGGGTATGTGCTTTGGTGAGTGCTGTGAAGTGTGTAAACCTGGTGATTCACAGACCTGTACCCCTGGGGATAAAAATAAATGTTTATAAAAAATAAAAAGTTCAAAAAAAAAAAAATAAAATAAAAAAAAAATTAAAAATTAAAAAAAAAAAAAAGATAGCAGTTATCCACAGAGGATGGCAGTGCCTTGGTTCAAAATTTTAAGGCCCATGCTGTGATCCACCTGTGGGGACTTACCAAAACCTCCCAACAGAATCCTTACCTGTCATTGAGAATTCGACACCATTGGATCTGCTAGATCATAGGGCCCAAACAATAGAGCATTTTGCACAGTAGCCTGGACCTGTAGTAGAAGATTTTCTTGTTTTAAACCTTACTCAAAATTTGCAATTCAGTAAATAGGCCAGAGTAAAACCCCCCAAGAATATGTTGCCTCCAAAATAAAAAAAATGGTACAATAGACATTGTGCCTCTTTTTTGGTTATAGGAAGACCAGATACAATAAATTTTCCTTCACCTTAGGAGGGATATCTTGACATGTCTCATACTGCTGGACTTCTAGAAACTTCACTAGGGTGGAAGGCTACTGAACTTTTGCCATGTTTTTCCCGATACTTTGACTAGCAAATGTTTTGCTGACAATTCTAGAATATTTGCTACTTTTTGCTCACAAAGTCCAGTCAACATAATGCCATCAACGTAATGGACCAGTGCAACATCTTGTGAGAGGAAAAAGTGACAAAAGCCTCTGGGAAATAAGTTATGAGATAGAGCTGGAGGACTGATATACACTCCCTTGAGGTAGACAGTGAGGGTGCATTGCTGGCTTTTCTAGCTAAAAACAAACTGCTTATTATTTTCCTTATGAGAACTAGGGAGAGAAAAATAAAACAAAAACAACTAAATGAAATGTTCACCATGTTAATAGCTGCTTACCAGCAACCAGGGGATATATTAATTTACTTAAACATTGTAACTATATATGATACAGTAACTGCAGTTGGATCACAGCTTGGTTAAGTTTACAATAATTCATTGTAATTTTCTAATATCTACCTGTGTTCTGTACAGGTCAAATAACCAAGCTCAAAGAGGATGTGATGGGAACCATCACCTTTGCATCTTCAAGTCCTTGATGATGGCACTTATCTCTGTAATCCTTCCAGGATTGCTTTTGGTTTACTAGTTTCTTAAATAGACTGTTCTAGTGGCTTCTGCTTGGCTTTTCCTACCTTGACAGCCCTCAGTTCCTTTGTCCAGGGAACAAAACCAGCCACTGAGTATATCTAATCCAATTATACATTTCAGTACTGGAAAAACAGTCACAGGATGGGTTAGGTCCACTGTGAGGTAAACCAGTGTCAAAACTCCATTGGTAGTTGTACTTCTATAAGCCCTACTCTGATATGAACACTATAGTGATGTTTTGGGTGTTCTGGTATTAGTGTCAGTTCACACAAATATCCTCCAAACTCTGTTTATTTTCTTTTCTTCAGTGCACCATAAACCTAGCAAAAGATCTTAGGTCCCTTTGGGGAAGTCTGGGAGAAAAATGAATAATGTGTTTTGGCTAGTGTACCAGGGTCCTTTCTCAAGGGCACCCAGTCCTCTCTTCACTCATGGGTTTCTAGGTCTGTAAACTGGCTCAAAAATCTGCTTTTATGTTTCAGGTTAGGCTTTTGTTCAATTGCCCTAGAACTAGGGAGAATCAGTATTGTCTTGCATGGCAACTATCTCTGAGAAGACCTTTACAGTTTCCTCAGGGTATGCAGGGTTAATATTCTCAGACAAGGTGGAGAAGTACTTTCACTGGGGGTGTGGAGGCTGCTCTCGCTGAGAGTGGGAGGCTTCTCCATTGGCAAAATTTAGAGAATTTAGAGGCTTGATGTCCTTAGCTTTATCAGAATCTTCCCACAAGTCCCCTTTCCAACTTACAGGATCCCATCCTTTACCAAGAATTGCCTTATCTTTAACAGCAGAGACTCTGTGAGCTTGAAAATCCAACTTGCATTTTAATCATCCATGGGCAAGATGAGATTCTGGGTTAGGTTTTCAAGTCCTGTTGCTATAGGCAATATACACTACAGACAAAAAGGACTTAAAATGGATTATAAACATAAATGTCAAAACTTAAGCCATACAAATTATCTTAAAAGGAAGTAAGCCGGGGCACCTGGGTGGCTCAGTCGGTTAAGTGTCTGCCTTCGGTTCAGGTCCTGAGTCCAGAGTCCTGGGATCAAAGCCTGCATTGGGCTCTCTGCTGAGCTGGAAGCCTGCTTCCTTCTCTCCCACTCCTCCCGCTGTGTTCCCTCTCTTGTGGTGTCTCTCTCTGTGAAATAAATAAATAAAATCTTTTTAAAAAAGAAGGAAGCTGTAAGATACAAAGAAAAAGTTGTGTGTGTGTGTGTGTGTGTGTGTGTGTGTGTGTGTGTCCCCCCCCGCATGGAATGGAATAATAAGAAGTACTTATCTCCTCAGCAAGTGGAGCAGGAATTGTGACGAACAATGATGTTTTTCTTAGACGGGGCCTACAAATAACCACAGTCAATGAGAGAAGATGTTAGGGAAGAGCAGGAATGCTGATGGGACCAACAGGCAAAATCCTAACAATGGGGGAAATTGCCCTACTTTGTTCTAAAAGGGTTGACCGTTTAACCCAATCTGGATAATATTTCTTCTGTTTTTATTTTCATGTGAATATGTAGGATTTCTTTTCAAAGTTTTAGAGTTGGTGATTTGGTCCAATCTTGACATTTGTTAAAATTAATCTATCAATTCAGTAATCTGAATTTCATTTTTAATGAGTATTTATTAAGAGATAGAGAATAGTAGTAATAATGATGGAACATTTTTGTGGAAGATGTCAAAGTTTTAGATGGTGTGGTGTTCTGATCATCAAGATAATTATTTGAAAAATTCCAGTATTTGATATTCATTCTTTACTTTAAGTTTTCAAACTTGCCCAAAGGATATAGACTTGGAGGATGTGGCATTGTGAAATGTTATAAATAATGAATATGCCCTGTATGAATGAATGAATATTTCAGATGCTTCCCAACTGACAGTATTAGCAGAAGAATGCAGATGAGGCATAGCATTAGGAGATTTAGAAATGCTATAGAAGTGGAGATGGGGGGCTGGGAGATTTCATGGTTCCAACTATCAACAGTAGGAAAGAAAAAAAAAAACACTTTGATGCATGACTTTGGGAGTTAAAATATGAATTAAACATTGTTTAGCATCCTTACATTTGTTTCCAGGAAAATGTCACCTTCATTATGGTTCTTTAGGAATAGTCACAGTGACTATTCAGAACATATTAAAAATCTCAAAATAGGAATGATGGAAACACACAATATAAAACAAAAATCCCAGAGGCAGGAGAGGTAAGAGATATGGGAGTGTCCTCTCCTGAAAACAATCAAGATTTCGATTTTTTTAGCCTGTCATCTTCAGTGCCATCATCACGGGTCATCCATGAAATCAAGTCATGCTCTAAGATGGCTACTAGAATATCAGATCCTCACTTCTATTCAACAGGTTGGAGAAAATGGCCAAAAGGGTATATTTTCAATTGAGTAGGACTTCTTTAAGGAGAATTTTTTTTTTTTTTAAAGCTGGATACAGCTCTTCTGTTTATGTTGCTTTAATCAGAATCTATGTTACATTGTCATAACAAAATGCAAGTGTGGCTAGGTGATGTTGTCTTCTTCCTTGGCTTCCTTGATGAACTTGGTATGCCTTTTATTTATTTATTTTTTTTAAGATTTTGTATATCTGAAAGAGAGAGAGTATAAGAACGAGATCACGAGTAAGGGGGAGGGATAGAGGGAGGTAGAGGGGTAGAGGGAGAACCAGACTCCCCACTGAGCAGGAAGCCTGATCCAGGACTCCAACCCAGGACCTTGGGATCATGACCTGAGCCGAGGGTAACCACTCAACCAACTGAGCCACCCAGGTGCCCTTGATATGCCTTTTTATGGGAAGGGAGGAGGATGAATTTTGTGTAGGAACTAGCAAGCTCTGAGGAAGGCTCTGTGATTATTTTACTACACTAAATTCTCATAGTATTTCACTATATGTACTATATTCTAAAAGCCATATTATCACAGTTAAGACTATTCATTCTTAAATTTTTTTAAATTTTTAAACTTTTAATTTTTTATAAACATATAATATATTTTTATCCCCAGGGGTACAGGTCTGTGAATCGCCCGGTTTACACACTTCACAGCACTCACCAAAGCACATACCCTCCCTAATGTCCATAATCCCACCCCCCTTCTCCCAACCCCCCTCCCCCCCCAAATGTTTATAGCAGCAATGTCCACAATAGTCATTCTTAAATTTATAAACGGATCATTGACAAAGTATGCAATCACATCACAATCCCAAAGACAATCTGTTTGTTTTTCTACATGTGTGCTCTGGTAGTACTTTTAAAATATCTGCCTTACTGTTGTAAATAACATTGTATGCGTTTATGTAATTATAACTGCCTAAACATTATTCACTGAAGGCCACGATCTATATTGCATGCATCTGTATCAGACAGCTACTGCTATATTACAAAGAGCTATGAAATCTCAGTGGCATAAAGAAGTGTTTTTTTTTTTAATGTGCATGTGTATCTATATCTATTTATTTATATTTATTTATCTATATCTGTATCTATATCTATCTATCTATCTATTTATTTATTTATTTATCTATTTCATTTGACAGAGAGAGAGAGAGAGCATGAGCAGGGAGGAAGGCCAGAAGCAGACTGTCCGTTGAGCTGGGAGACTTAGGCAAGGCCCAATCCCAGGACCCCAGGATCATGACGTGAGCTGAAGTCAGACCCTTAACCGACTGAATCACCTGGGTATCCCTTTTTAAAAATACTTCTGAACTCAACTAGGTTAGCCTCAAACATTTACCCATTGGCTGATGTAGCCTGAGCTTAGCCAAGTGTTTCTTCTGCAAGTCCTTGGCAGTGAACAAAGAAAGCCTAAAGCTGCAAGTCCTTGGCTGTATAATATCTACTTGTATTTCACTGGCCAAACAAAATCAAAGACCAAAGTCAAGAGACAGGGAAGTATATTCTTTTGTAAGAAGAATTGTGAAATTTTATGGAAAAGAGCAAAACTATATCGAAAGGTGAAGAAGTGGGAACAGTAATTAAATTTATCACAGTATAAATCTATAGGACTGAATTTAGAGCCTGACACATAGCAGAAATAATTGAATAGATATACAATGAATAAAGAAAGTGTATTAATCAGGGTTCTTCTGAGAAACAAAACTAAGAGGATACATAGAGATAGATGATACATTAGGAGGAATTGGTCACACAATGACGGAAGCTGAGAAGTCCTACCATCTCTGTCTGCAAGTTGGACACCCAGGAAATCTTGTATAATTCAGTCCAAAGTCTGAGAAACATGGAAACAGGTGATATAAATCCCAAGTCAAGGACCGAAGATGAGATGAGATGTCTCAGCTTATTAGTGAGACAAGGAAAAAGGAATCCCTGCTTGCTATGACTTTTATTCCATTCAGTCCTTTAACATCTTGTATTATTCCCACCCATGTTGAGAAGGGTGATCTACTTTATTGAGTCCACCAATGCAAATACTAATTTGGAGACATCTGCATAGATACACCCAAAATTAATGTTTAATCTGTCACTCTGGAGCTAGTCAAATTAACACACAAAATTAACCATCCCAGAAAGAATACCTTTTAAGCCACCATTTTGTTCAGACTTCTTGATCCCACTGCTCTCAATGTATCTCCTAAGCATAGTTTCACATCCTTCTTAAAAATAATCAATGAACTTTAATATATACCAGGTTTACACTACTTTATTATTAAGAAAGTATTAATATTTTCTCATCTGAATCCCTTTCACTATAGGCTACGCAACTGGATCATTATTTTGTCAACATCTTCTTTTGTACTAGAATTACCTATAAATTCAAATAAAAACTAAAGAATTTGGCATAAATCAAGACTCACTAAAGTAACCACATGGAATTGTTGTGAGGAATAAATGTATTTATACATGTAAAGCATTAAAAATAAATGCCTAGCAATATCAATCACTCAATTTACATTAACAAGAGTTGATTGAGTATACACAACTTACAAGACAGTGTTCATGGAAATTCAACAATAAACAGCCTTCACAGACAATGCTCATAGAAGTTATAAAAATTAATATTGAATGTAAAAAATATTGAATGAAAAGATCAGTATTTTATTTAAAAAAAGTTAATAGTGGGAGTGGGAATCTGTTTTCTCACTTATAAGCTATGTATCTTGGGTAAGTTACTCAGCTTCTGTGATTGTCAGATATATTATTTTTTATATAATACCTATGTGATTATAAATGATATGTACATCTGGGGGCACCTGGTGGCTCAGTCCATTAAGGTGGGACTCTTGATTTTGGCTCAGGTCAGGATCTCAGGGTCCTGGGCTTAAGACTCACAATGGGCTCTGGGCTCAGGAGAGTCGGCTTGAGATTCTCCCTCTCCCTCAGCCCCCGCCCCACTTGTGTGTGCTCGCTCTCTCTCTAAAATAAATAAATAAATAAACAAATAAATAAAATCTTTAAAATAAATAAATACAATGAGATGTATATCTGGAAGTACTTAGTAATGTATTTGGCATATATTAGCCATAAAATGAATTATCATTTTTCTTCTCTTTTTCTCTTTCCATATCAGAGTTTAGTCAGGAGACCAAAATTGTAACAGTTAATTTACCAGACAGAACTTTACACAAATAGTTGGTACCATATGCACATTTGTCAACTAGGTGACAAAAATGTCCAGACAAGAGCTACGAGGTATTACAGAGGTAGCAAATGCAGGGCCGCTACTATCTTATTATGATAAATGAATAAAAAGGAAGCTGTTGGAACTACTGAGATGAAACAGACTTCTGAGGGGTAGGTCTTGGTGTGGTTGTCCCACTGGTGCCTAACGCAGCATGATAAAGTGGGGGTTCTGCAAATGTTGGAAAAACTGTAAACTGGCTTCAGCGGCTGCTACAGTCAGTCACTGTGCCTGCGCCCTGGAAGAGTGCTTGCCAGGGTGAAAATCGCAGGAACCACCCCCTGAAAGGAAAACCTCAGGTCGCAAACCAGAAAGAGACTGTCCCTCTTCTGTGGAATCGCAGTTTCCCAGTCTACAGCGTCCTGGGGGGAAGTGGAGCTTGTCAGTGTCTAGTCCTAGCACAGCAAAGCAGAGGCCAAATGGGGAGAAGGGAGTGAGCTGAGGGAAGACAGCTTAATAGATGGTCTCCTTCATTTTTGCCTTTTTCTTGTTACTTATTACGTTCTTCCATTTTTTTCTTCTTTTTGCTTTAATCATTTTTCCTTCTCTCTATTCTCTCTCTCTTCCTCTGTTCCTGATGTCAATCTTATAGATTTGAAAAAACATGTTAAGAAATTAGTAGGTTATTATCTTTTATGTAAAAAAAATATATATATGTATGTGTATATGTATGTATGTGTACATATATATACATATATATAGTATATGAGTTCTGGGAATCTATATGATTATTTAAAAACAAAGTATCATTCCAGTTATTTTACATTGTTTTATTCATTTTATTAAAGTCTACAATGACAGGACTCAAAAAATGACAAACCCATGATTTTAGCTCAGCTTTTTCAGACTCCAATTTTCATGTTTATCTTTTCCTCTATCTCACAGAGCCCAGTTTATTTGGATAATTAGGAATGAATAATTCAGTCACTGCCATTTGGATGAGGCAGACCTCAAAGGAATGTGAAAATTTTGATAGATTGAGAATGGGTAGAATGTTATAAACATTACAAATTTTCTAAGCAAATTTGGGATAAGGCAAGAAGTGCTCCTATAAACACTAGTGCAATAAAGTTAATAAACTAAAAAATTAAAAATGATTCCAAAATCAATGAAAATAATTACTTGGGGGAAATGGATGTTTTTTTCCAATTTTCTTATAATATAAACACTAAGAATTTTTAAGAGGAAACATGAAAAGATATCATCTGTTATATCCCAGAATACAGTTTAGAAATTAATTAACTGTACTTGGCAATACAAAAAAAAAACAACCAAGATAACTTTCTTAGAATGTTGAGTTGTTCATTAATTGGTATGTTGATGCCAATTTCAAAAGCCCATCTTATTATTTAATATAGAAAGATTAATGACAACTAATGCATTCCCTGGTAAAGAGATAATATGCATTTAGAATTACAAAGATTATAAAAATACAACTGCAGATAGCAATTACCAGAGATGAAAAAACAATTACTCTACTTTTTTATACTTACATTTAAAAGTTTCAGAAAAACATATATATTAGGACAGGGTTACTCTGCATATCACTAAATCACCTAAACATCTGAGCAGAAATAGCAAAAATGATTAAAATAGTGCTTTCTGATAAGAAATTTATAGCCATACTTATAACTGTACAAACATCCTCAAATGAGAGTTAAAATATCAAGAAATTCTTTTTATTTCTATATTTGTCTGTTGTCATGGAACCATAAACTTCAGCTGGACTACTTTTTGTTGTTAGAGATTAGAAGGAGTCCAGAAAATTATCGGTCCAAAGCACAAGGAAAAATGACAAAATGGAGAGAGAAGGAGAAAACAATCAAGATGGAGAGATATGGGAGATAGGAAGAGAAAGAGGAACATCACCTTAATTATGGTAAATATCAGTGGAATGGGATAGCACAGAAAGTGATAATCATGAAAATTTAATCCCCTAGTCTAATCTGTACATGTTAAATACAAATTCCACTTCTACCTTTTTCTGTTAAGAGTTTGTAATAAATAATTAATTTGAACAATTAGAATTTCATTTTATTTATTTTTCTGGCTCAATATCTAATAGTGATTTTGGTCAGATTATTAATAAAGAGAAATTGTCTTCCATTGCCTCACATTATATTAGGGATTGCAAATAATTACCACTGCAGTGTAAGGCTCTGAGGCGCTACCAGGGAACAGTTCTGATGTTCTCTTTCTTCCTAAATAGGCAACATATCTGTATGTACATAAGAGCTTCAAATATTCTAAATTTTTACAAAAATTAAATTGTTATTCAGTGATCATAGGACACTTCATTGAGCAACTGAAACTGATTTCAGCCAGTGTGTGAGACAAGGGAGGAGGGTGGTAATGAAGAGTCAAGTGGAATCCATTGAAAACTATTTTACCTTTTAGTATGAAATCGTTGACCCAGAACCAAATGCTGAAAAAAAAAAAAAAAAAAAAAAAAGAAATTCCCCCCAACTATTGACTCTAGGAATAAACAAAAGCAGTCTTCCCTAAATTTTCAACATGAGAACCCTTGCTTCACAAGGAAACCTGTAACCAGTGGTAGCATGTTGGGACTCACTGACAGAGTGGAGAGTCTGGGTCACCAATGCTAAACCACAGAGCTACAGAAATCTCTCTCCTTTCACAGGGCTTCTGTAGTGCTTCTTCTCTCTGCCATTGATCCACAAAGTTCCAGTCACTGGATATCCCACCTTGGTTTACTATTCTCCTCAATATACCTAATTACCATATTATTATAAATTCTATAGTCATCATTTATAATAATATCAAATACTTAATCTGTAGAAGAAGAAACATAAGCTATCTTCACCAAACTATACTCTTAATATTCCAGCTGCAAATATAGCAGCAAATGCTTGCCTTCATTCCTTTGGCCACACTGGAAATTATCTTCAGCTTTGGAGAGTTACTACACATGCTAACAGCTTCCAACCTCATGAAAATGTCTTTCTACCTGAGGGCTTTCTCTGGTTGTAGGGGCATGATCAGCTTGTGTCTCAGACAGAGTGGAAATGCCAAAAACCTGAAGACTCAAAGTAAGGATTTAGTAGATTAACACTAGATTTTGGTCCTTCAGAGTGACAGTTCTGAGATGTGTTCTACATGATCTCTCAGAAGATCTTTATTAAGGTGCAGCCAACAGTAAAGTTTCATTATTGGCTTTCCTTCTATGGCTATGTAATATCCCCATCCCTTTGATGTACTTACTGTGGTCCCCTTCCAAATAAACTATCTCAAAGTCTTAAAGGAGGTAAGATATTTGATCTCATCAGATCCCCATTTAATTCACCAGTATTATGTTTTTGGTGGGAGAGAGTTTGTAAGAAAGATTTATTTGAAGAACTACTACAACATATAAAAACTACACAAAGTCTTTGTTTCTATTCATATAATGGATCAATTTTGTGGGAAACCATGTTAGGAGATCTAGTATCAAAAGTGTCCCTAGATGGCTCTGGGTGACTCAGATGGTTGAGTGTCTGCCTTCAGGTCAGGTAGTGATCCTGGAGTCCTGGAATCGAGTACTGAATCTGGCTCCTTGCTCAGTGGGGAGCCTGCTTTTCTCTCTGCCTCTGTCTTGCTCTCTCTCTTTCTATCTCGCATGACTAAATAAATAAAATCTTAAAAAAAAAAAAAAGTGTCCCTAGAAAGTATGCTCTGAGAATAAGTTTCTGAAAATGTCTACAACTCATTTATTCATTGGCCACAACTCATTTATCCATAGTCTTAGAAAGATGCCCATTTTTGAATGGGGCAGAGAGCAGGAGCAGGAACTCCAGGTTGTACAGAAAAAACACACACGTGACATCTAAACCTCCTGTATCATGATCTCTACTTTAGCTTCCCTATGTGCAGCTGCTACAGGAGGAAAAACCTAGGGCTCATTTATTTCTTAGGTCATCTCAATGGGTAGTTGTGGAGCTGAAGATTTACTGCTTGTGAGGGCTATCTCTGAGATAGGAACTAAGGAGAAATCCTCCAAGTAGTTAGAGATTTGAACACTTCCCTTGTTATGAGAAAAAGATGTACATGGACTATGGGTAGTTGTCAACCCTTGGCTTGAAGTTTAGGTGTCTGGAAGGAGAGTGAAGGAGAAGAGACATATAAATGCTCATTGAAATTGGTCACAAAGTGTGTAGATACTTGTGATTCATGTTAATGTCTAGTGGTGGAAAAACTGAAAACCAGGTAGGCATAATGGCCCATCTCAGTGTTTCACCATGGATCATTAATGGATTATTTATGATGGCAGGTGTGGAGGCTATTACCAAAGATGTTTTATCTATTTCTGGTACTGAGCACCTGACCTCTCAGAAACTGGGGACATCTCTGATACTTAAATATGTTACCATTCCTTAAGGAGAACACAATTACGTTATGTATAGATGATTATACCACATCTCTTATGCCATGAGAGGGATAGTAGTTCATCCTTTCTGAAGTCAGTAGTGGTGTATGCTGCCTTTCCTCACCCCACATTCTGCCCACATTCTGCAGACTGGCAGACTTTTTGGTTTTCCCACAAAAGGCTCTTTAAAACACAGGCTTAGATGAAGGAATTCACTAGAAGGCAAAGGATGCAACAATAAGCACATGACCAGAGAGTTCACCAGTCATACTATATCATCACGTCGAAGCTGCAGACTCATAGAAAGTTGGAATGACTGTTTACATGCCGAACTTGAAGAAGAAACTGTGGAGTTTATGTGTTATCTTTCACAATGCAGTATGTGCATTAAATTAGTAGTCATTACATTGTTCTATATCTCCAATATCTAAAATACATGTTTCTGGGAACCAAAAATAGAAGGAACAGTCCATCTCAGCATCACTTCCCATGAATCATTTTAGTGTGTTCTATTCCACAATGGGAAGCACATTTGATTTGAGGTCCTGGTCCCTGGAAGTATATATTGTATCTATCAGAGGAGCACAGTAAAATTCCCATTTAACATATAACAGTACCTGGCTGCTCCCAGGTCATTGTGTTCTTCTCCTGTTGATCAACTGCAGTTGTAGGTAAGAGGTTTAGATAACAGCTGCTTTCACACCTTTAATTATTGGCATTGATTATTATGGGGAATTAGCAGTGATATTACATAATGGGGATACAAAAGAGTATGTCTATAACACAAGATATTTCCTTGAATATCTGATAATGTCTCCCTGCCCAGGGATAACAGTGAAGAGGAAATTACAGCAACTGGGACCTAATAAGGGCATAGTAACTGAGAACTGTCTTTCCTGTTGTATCCTATGTCAAAGTTCTATGGCACCCTACAAGGCAAGCAATCTGGACCAACAGAAGGGCTGGGAAAATCTGAAGAGACTCCAAAAGGGGTGGTAGAAGTAAATGATAATGAATATCATTTATGCTCTTAATGTTAACTATATCAGTTTAATCTAGTTTGACTAACCGTTCTATGGCAGATTTTATTTTCTTAGGGAGCATGACCAATCTGAAGAATCAGTGAAAGGCAGAGTGATTATAATGTTGGTCATGAGGTGTAAATATTGCATGGTGTAGATTGTAGGTGATGTGTTCAGTGCTTTGCACAATTTCCTTTGCTGCTTTGGTGGAGTCTCCTTGTATGTCAGTGGCTTTCTACAGGTTGCACCTGTATCTCTCTGTTTGATAGCTTTCTCTGGCTACAGGAGCAAGTTCAACCTGTCTATAGGGCAGTTTGGGAGTGCCAAGGGCTCAATGATTGCAGTAGAAATTATCAACCAATGAAAATAAATATTAGTGAATAGCTGACTCAACTTATTCATCTCTTAAGGACACGATTCTGAGTTATTTTCAACAGTTTCTCATTGGCACCGAACCCTAGTCATCCTCAGTGGTTATGTATTCTTTATTGGTTATCCTCCCTTATGCCTCTCACTTTCCTACTCCCTCACCATGCTTCTGGGGTACCTTCCAGGTAAACTTAGCACAAAATCACTTTTTTAGAAACTATTTTTTAAAGAACAAAACTTAAGGCACCATCATCGTACACCTTATTTACTATATGGGACTATTTTTGCCAATTTACAGAGATACATTTGGTTGAATATACATTACATGTACATTTTCTACAATTAAAATAATATATCCATAATTTACAGATACATGTGCTTAATAAAGAAAGAAAAACAATCATGTACTTCTGTGTGGAGTGATTATCAGAGCCAGAGTCATGAAAGAGATCAAGTTATTAAAGTCATGATTAGACAAGAATAAGAACGTTGATAAAGAAAATGAACACATTAAATGAACTAGAAATGGTGACTTGCCAGATAATTGCTCTCTTTAAGGGCATTGATGAGACTTCGAGGTCATATAGCCAACTCTACATCAAAAGGATGAGTTCTTTGAGTCATATTTTCAATAGGTTTGTTACATTTACATTGTGTATCAAGATAGCTCTCAGGAATGAAGGTGATAGTATGGTATAGATAGAAAGCAAAATTGTTCCCCAGGGAGATCAAGGCCACAGATGAAATTCTTTGGCTTTAGTTCCTGCTATATCTGCTTTTATTATTTGACCCTTGCCCACAGGATCAGGTCTGCCCACAGCTCAGGATCAAACACGCTTCTAGTCTGGGTAAATTTAGAAAACTTTAACTCAGTTGCACAGAGTGGTCAGTACAAAGGTACACTTGCTGCAGGTACTTTGTCTCAGAATAGTTCTATTCTGCTCATGGCTGTGATCCACCCCTGACCAGTGCACTAAGGTTGTTTTCCCTAATCATGAATGATTCCTAAGATGAAACCCAGTGGTCTCCTCTTAGCTCTTGTTCTTATGTATGACCACAGTATCTCTCTCTCTCTCTCTCTCTCTTTTTTAAGATTTGATTTATTTGAGAGAGAGAGAGAGAGAGAGAGAGAGCGAGATCACTTGAGCATGATGGGGGAGGGGAAGAGGGAGAAGTAGACTTCCCACTGAGCAGGAAGCCCAATGAAGGGCTCAATCCCAGGACCCTGAGATTATGACTGAGCTGAAGGCAGATGCTTAACTGACTGAGCCCTTCTTTTTTTTTTTTTTTTTAATACTTTTTTATTTATTTTAGAGAGAGAGCCGGGAGGAGGGGAAGGGGGAGAGAAGAGAGTCTCTCTCTCTCTTTTAAAAATTATTATGTTCAGTTAGCCAACATATAGAAGAGTTTTAAGCAGATTGCTTGCTTAGCCCCACATAGAGCTTGATCTCATCGACTCTGAGACCATGACCTGAGATAAAATCAGCTGTCACTTAAACATCTGTGCCACCCAGGAATCCCAACTGTAGTATCTTCTTTTTCAAACTTGCTTCTTCTTATCTTGATATAAATCTAATCTTTTTATTTATCATTCAATGATTATTCTTCTTTTCCAAAGTTTTGTTTCATTTATTATCCTTTCTTAATTTAGAAATATAAGAAATCATGAACATTAATAAATCCATATACATATTAGCAATCTTTTAAATATGGAAAAAGAAAAAGAAACACATATAAAGAAGCAAGCATGTAGTGCAGGAAAACCAAAGATAAGGATACTTATTGCAATCAAGCCCATGATATAGATCTGAGCATACAGCTGGTTTTAGACTCTATTTTCCACTTCTATAATTCCACCCACCCCTGCTGTCTCACAGAGCTGCTATGCAGATGTCTTGCAAATACAGGGCCCTGCATTTGCATTTTGACTGGGTCCACAATTTATGTAGCATTTCCTGGCCTCATGTATAGGCAGTCCCTCTTCTTTGTGGCTTTGACAGAATCCCCTCCTGAGCCATCTTCCGACAGGGAAAGGGACATTAACCAATATACACTGAACACTTGGAATTGGTTAGGTCCTGTGCTAACCACTTGCTGTTTACAATCTCATTTCATGCACACAACCACCCCATTATGCAATTCCCCCCAATCATCCCCATTTTACTGGGTGATGAAACAGAAGCATAGAGAGTCTGGAAATATTCACCACAGCCTCATAAGCCAAGCCATTTCACATTTAGAACAAACCCAGAATATTTTATTTGGGAAGCCATAAAGTTCTGCCCCATGTCAGAAATGGCCCAGACCAATACAAAAACAGAAAAGGAGTCTCAGGTTGCCGTTTGAAATGAAGCTGTGGACTGTATTTTACAGGGACGAGTATGACCATGACTAATGGATTTAACTGTGGACTTTGGGTGGGTCCTAAGCAAATTTAGGAAAGAATAAAAGGGATATTTAACTGCAATAGCACTGTTTAAGAAAATCAGTAAGGCTTAGCAGTGTATCTAGTTTGGGAGAGCATGGTACAATTTAGGAACCAAGAAGCACATCAAAAAAAAAAAAAAAAAAAAAGAAAAGAAAGAAAGAAAGAAAGAAAAAAAAGAAACAGCACATAAAACCCACTGATGGTCCTCTAAAGGCCAGAGGCCCTGGGCTCCCTCTTCTCTCTGCATAGACCTCCACATGGGAAACTGAGCCATTTCCTGGCTTTTATCCCACCTGCACTGCCTGGGGCAAAAGAAGCAGCTTCCCAACAAAGGCAAGAGTGGCTTCTCAACAGGAGGGGTGGCTGAAGCCTGATCCTTTAAGGTCCTGCTCTTTGCACTGACCCCTTGATGGTCCTTGCTCTGAAATAAATGAGAAGGCCCTTTAAAAGTTTTTCTTTTATTCAAATGAATAATAGTCATCCAGTTGGCAAGATTTTCTCCTTAATTGATCACAATGACTAAAAACACCCAAGGAGAGGCTGATTTTAAAAGCCATACTCTTCTAGGGCAAATCTTTGCCCAGCAGGACCTGAGACATCCTCCTTGCACTGGGGATTTGGGCGCTGCCCTCACCTGAAACTTCAGGCTTTGTTGGATGAGTCCCACATCCTTCTGCCTCACCCCCCAACACACCCTGATGTATCTCCTTCCTCAGATTGGGTCTTGGCTGGTAGTATTTACCCACCCTTAGAATCCAAGGCTTTTTACGTGGGAGGGTTGGACCCCGAAGAAAATACTGGAAACTGTCTCAGATGAGCAAAGCTCTGATATGACCAGGATATTCATACCAGAGGCTACATCTAGTGAGTAAACAGTCTGCATCCAGGCTCTCAACTCAGGGCAGTCCTCTTTACCTCATTTCCTCTTGGAAGGACATTTAACGCTTTATGTCTAATTAAACCGATCCCCAACATTCTCTCTCTTTTTTTAAATATTTTATTTATTTATTTGACAGAGAGAGATCACAAGCAGGCAGAGAGGCAGGCAGAGAGAGAGGAGGAAGAAGGCTCCCTACTGAGCAGAGAGCCCGATGCAGGGCTCGATCCCAGGACTCTGAGATCATGACCTAAGCCGAAGGCAGAGGCTTAACCCACTGAGCCACCCAGGTGCCCCCCACATTCTCTTTTGAGATATTTTTCTCCTTTTGCCACTATGTTCCAGGGAATCAGAGCAGTAGAGATTATCTCACATGTTCATACCAAATCCTTCAAATCTATACTTTGAAACCACCTTATTACATGTAAATGTCCTTGGCAATCTATACTGTGAAAAATACATCAGTTATTTTCATGGAAGATCCCTAGTACCAACACAGAAGTCCGATAAAGTCCTAGAGGTTAAGTAGGATGCAAGTCCTGTGGGGCGTCTCCATGATGTGGCTTGTGGCCATGGAAGCTTTGCATTCTCTCTGGGGCTGGGTGTGCGAAAGGCTGAGTTTCTCTAGCTCAGGCCATAATTAAAGTATGAATCCAGTTCAGAACAAAATTTTAAATCACAGATGTGTATACTAACCTCAGGGAATCAAGATGTTGTTTTTGATATTGCTGTGGAAATGTGTTTATAAGAAGTTTCTTTTTTTCACAGTTCAAGACAATGAATAAAAACAAAAAAAGAGAGAACATTTAATTTTTGACTAGTATTCTCAACACTGTAGAACGGAAACCTAACTCTAAGATATAAGGTAAAATTCTCAAAAGAAAGTTTCATCAAAGTTTAAATAGAATGAGAAACTCAGTCACAAAAAGAGCGAGAAGAACCCAGCCTTTGGTGTAGGAAATGGCAAAGTGCAAAGAAGCAGTTAAGGAAATGACTCTGGAGAAGGCACAGAGAAAAGGAAGAATGGTACGTTTGGAAAATGGTGAAGAAGCCATGTCAAAAAATTATGGGGGGTTTATTTAAATGGGCCAACTCAACTGAAGGACAGTTGGATCATTTTAACCTCCCCACCCACCAATAGACAAGAAGCTATTTTGGACATTGACTTCAGGTTGAATTTCCACTGAAATGGATACCAGAAAACACAGAGTAATGATTCAAGGAATCAGGAAGTTAGGGAAAGTCTGTAAGGGATAAAGAAGTTCAGAATGGAAATTAGGATTGAGGAAAAATTTAAATTGTGGCCAGGAACCCAACAGAACAAGCAGGGAATACATGTTGAGATTTGGTGATTTTTAAAAAATGATTAGCTCTAGGAATCAAGCTCTTAGCAGAGTTGGGCTCAGCTTGCACTTACTGTCTTACTAATGAAGTCCTGGTTCAGTTCTGGTCCCAGTAGACCCAATAGTTCCCTGAACTCTGATTCAAGTTGGAAACAGTTGCAGATTCAGTTTAAAGTGTGACCTCTGGAAATTGGACCGAGAATGTCGGTTCTGATGTTACTATTCTAATGGCATCAATGTTTTCTGGAACCTGGACTAAAAGCCTTATTCAAAGATACTTTTGCTTTTTATGGGTAATGCAACTACTGAGGTATGTTTAACTCTGTAATGTCTATTGGCTTCCTTCTATTACTTTTTATTCTTATTACCACCACTCTCATTAAAGGGAATTTATGTAATTATTACTTACGGTCTATTGACTTCAAAATAGTGTAAGGAAAAAGTACAATAAAACTGCTATTCTGGGGTACCTGCCTGGCTCAGTCAGTTAAGTGGCTGCTTTCAGCTCAGGTCATGATCCCAGGGTCCTGGGATCAAGTCCTGCATCAGGGTCTCTGCTCAGCGGGGAGCCTGCTTATCCCTCTCCCTCTGCCTGCCGCTCTGCCTACTTACTTGTGCTCTATCTCTCTGTAAAATAAATAAATAAAATCTTTAAAAAAAAAACCGCTGCTATTCTAATAAAATCATAAAAAAGGGACATGAATAAATCTGAACTTGTTATCTTTAAGATATTATAAGGCCTATTTACATTTACTGATTTTCCCCCTAAAACAGCCTTTCATACATAAACTATTTTCCTTTTCTCGATTTTTCCTGTTCATTTGTGCCTTTGTTCATGCATTTACTTAGAGCATTTTTTTTTTGTGATAGGCACACATTGTACTCATGCCTGTTATTCAATAGGCATTTCAAGCATCATATATATATATAGCTCAGGTAAGAAAAAGGCTCCATGAAGACTTTCTTAGTTTTTCTATCCATATATTATCTTTTTTTTTTTTTTCTGATTCTCCATAACACTTTCTATGTATGTTAACATGTTAAAGACATGACGGATTAATGATACATTTTATTCATTTGTGTTAGGTGTTAATGATGCACCACTTAGAGCCCCCTGCAGGGGTAAGTAACATTTTTTGATCTCCTCAGAGGGGAATGCAGACAGCCCTCAAATGTCACCCAACTTTGAGGATTGTTTTATTAGAAGAGCAAACCTTGCCCAAGAGAACACCCTATTCCCTGTAGCCTGCATCAGTGACTGATTCAAACGTTGGAATGAACACCGAGCCCCATTTCTCCAAAAGAGGACAACTCTGAAGTGTTGTATGAATTTAAAAGTTCCTTATAGATCTGCTGCTAAACATTTCTTTGAGATAACATCCCCGAAAATTCCTTCCCCTGCCTAATCCTGCCTCCTTCCCTTTTCTTCCATAGGTATTAATTTTTAAAATTACCCAGTAAATCCTTTGTGTGTTATCTTTATCCCTATTTTGATCCTTGGGGGAATCCAAACCAGGTTATCACTCATATAGTAAGACATATATCTAACTATATTGATAAGGCAAATATTCATTGCTTTACTTGCAAGGCATAGTTCTAAGTGTGGTGGGAAACAAAGAAGAAATAAGGAAATTTCTCTGCTTTCAAAATTCTAGGATGAGAGATAAGTGAAACATGTATAACCGTGTGTAAAATGCACCAGGTGATTAAGACATATAGAGATAAATAATGCGAAGATTCTAGTGCAGAAATTATAGTTCAGCATTTTCTATCTTCCCTAGAGGATTTTTAGCTCCCTTATGCCAGGAGTGTATTTTCCTAGACTTTTTGCTATCCTTCTATATCCTGTGACTTGAACAAAACTGATACTCAGTATGCAATTGTTAAATTGATCTCATGCTTGGTTGTTCAAAAAAATATTAAAAATCTAGAAGAAGTATTGAACAGAGGCTCCCTTACACATTGGCTTAGAGTAATTATGAATTAATTAGAATGCTGGGGAGTCATTTTATTAATGGGTTTATTTATTACTGAAAGCAAAAATTATAGCTAAACAAGTCTGAGTCAGAAATGTCAGCATTAAAACCTAACAAAAAGTGCTGAGGTTCACATTGAAGAGAACAACATTCATAATTTCAAAGACTCAGATTGATTGGTTCAGCTTCCTAGACAGGTGGGTATTGCCCTCCATTTAAAATGTTACAAAAGCTATTATATTCTGTATTTTTCCCATTCTAATTTGGTTTATCTCTAACATAACCTCTCTGCAAGGCTAATGCACAAGACCATTATTTATCTACTTTTTATAGTAAGTTGTTTACAAAATTTTGAGATGGTTATATGGGTCACTAAGTGCTTAGTCTAAAGGAAAGAGAGTTATGTGTCAATGTCCTGCAGAATTTTCTTATTTAACCTAAAAACTCTTGTTTAGAAGAAGCAAATAATAATGTGTTTCAATAATCTGTATAGGGAAATTAAGAATTAAATGTATTTATCCATAGTTATTATTTTTTAGTTTTGTTAGATAAATATGATAGCCAAAGTAATTCTACTAACATTAATTTATAAAGACCTCTATTTCACTAAACATTGATATTTACTAAATATATTATTTTCATATTTACTACTATTAGTCAATGTGACAAGAATATAGAGATATTTATTTCAGGAAAGTTAGTGTGCATATTTAAATCAGACAAAAAAGAAAGTAATACTAATTATTTTGGATTTTCAGGAACTGTATTCAGTGGTGAAATCATAAGGAAGAAAATATAAAATTAAATTAAGTTTTGAATCCCCTAGTATGAAAGCATGATCATCATAAGTTCACATCCAGATCTACAATTTCATGAACGTTTTAATTTATTCCCACACTTACCACCCACAAACGACTGAAGATGGGTCTGTGCGAAGTTTCATTTCTATTTCCTGCTGTCTGTTCAATTACTTTTTTTTTTCAATTCCTTAATTAAAAAAGAACAGTTGATTAATGACTCATGAGCAATTTATTTTTCAGAAATGTCAAAACACATCATTACAAAAAGATGTTTTTATAAGTTTAGATACTAATGCCTACATTTCTCCTTCGTTCTGATAGACTTGGCATCTATTCTGTAAAAAAAAAACAGGTTTTTTGTCTTTAAAAAATTCACGAAGACCATCTGAAATGACGAGACTATTCCAAAAACTTAGTGTTTCAAAAATAAAAATGATAATTGCATGCACATTGTATTATGTATCTACTTAACTTTTTGCTAAAAGGGAATCTTGGCTCTGCTGAGATCACTACTTCCCATTGAGCTCTCTTAAATGATGGTGTTTTTCTCCTATGTTCTTAATACCCCTGGTCTTGAAGAGGAAGAAAAGTCCTTCTTGCTCTTCATTGAACATCCAGGTCTTTCTCCCTTTCTCTTGCTTTGACCCTCAGGTCCTCTGACTACAGGAGCCAATATTCCTCTTTGTTGTGGTTATCTTCCCCTTTCCTAGTCAGTTCCCTTTCCCCTACCCAAAACAGCGAAGACTTTCTGTTTTGTAAAGACTTCTGTTTCGTAAAGGCTTTCATAAAAACTTTTGTACTTGAGTCACTGCCATCTCCCCAACACAACTACCTTTATAATTCCTATCTTACCTGTCACGACAGTGATTCTTCAAATCACTTGGACTCTCTGTCTTGACTGGTTTCCCTCCAATGATCTACATCAGTTTATCCCCAGTTCCTACACTGGCCTAAACATTGTTTTCAGCAACAACTTCAGTTTTTTCCAAACCCTGGGATCAATTTATGCATTCACTCTCTGAATACCATTTCTTATGTTTCTGTTTTTTTTTGTTTTGTTTTGTTTTTGTAATACCTGAGCTTTCAGACCTCATCAGTACCTATGATTCCATGACCCCGTACATTTTTGCTGAGACTCCTCCTTTTCATACAGGTTAACCCACACAGTTCATCTCTATACACTGTAGCTGAATCATTTAACTGTCTTGATATTCCTTCTTCCATTTTATATTGGACAAATTTCCAGTACTTCAGTTACTTCTGTGTAGATGAACAAGACTGCTTGGTCTTGCTCCACCTTCACAACTATTTATATCAAGTGGACCACAGAGGCTTCTGTCTGTGGTATTGCATTTCCCTGGTCCAATCATTCTGTCTTCTAGACAACTACTTCATTGCCTTATGCTTCCTCAAACTTTGAACCCTCCCTAAATTTCCAAATCTGATGTTTTTGCTTCCTTTTATAATGAGAAAAGCCAAATACATATAAGATTGCTTCCAAAAGCTTCTACCACCACATCTACCCAATGAATTGTATTTGTACAATATACTGTTCCCACTCTAATTCTCTAGATAAAATATCTTGGTTCCTATATAGGGTCAACACATACCTCCATTTGGGACTTATTCTATTCTTTATCATTTTCTCAAGGATGGAATCTTGAGAAACATTCTGTTTCTCTCTCTTCCCGTAATGATTTCTATTCTCAGGAAACTATACCCCACCACTCCACTTACTATACTGATATTACTAGCTGCCTGACATTAACTCCACTTCCCAGGAAGAAAGTAACCAACTGATGCACATTATTTTCATTGATTCAAATATTTCTCCTACTGTGCTAGTCCATAGGATAATCTTAAGCTTGGACTTGTGAACTATATTTTGTTCTTTCCTTTTTAGGGGCTTTGGACAGGTTTAAATTGATCAGATAGTGCATAGTATGAGACACTAAAGCCAAATTAGATGAGGTTTGAATACTAATCAAAAAGCTTGGAGTAGAAGACAAGATATTAAACCTAGAAGTATCAAAAAGTTACAGCTGTTCCTTGCCTCTTCCATAGGAGCATGCCAGATTTTGTGTGTGCAGGTAGGCTATATCTGTACTTTCTTCCACCCAGGATCCTTTTTTTAGGTACAGAACGTATATATTCCTTAAATATATATATGTATATATATATATATACATATATATATATATATGTAAATAAATATATATATTTTTTTAATTTTTTTCAGTGTTCTAGAATTCATTGGTAAATATTCCTTTTTGTGACTACTTCCCCTCTCCCAAGTTCTTTACAGTCAGTTCAAGGGGTTTAGGTTGTGTTGGGCAGAAAGATGATCATAAGAATTCATATAATTTAGATCAGACCAAGAAAACTTAGTCTCATAATTTTAGCTGGTGACATCAGAAAAGAAGAACACTTTGCCATTACAGATATCAAGCTAGTTGGATACAATATGGAACTTCTGGTGGTTCCTTTGCTACTTTACATTCATGAAGGTAAAGCAAGACCAGGCAGTCTTGTTTATCTTTTGCTATTGTATGGGAAGAGAAACCTGCTAATTGAATTGATAAATCTAAGAGGTAGTGACAACAGACATGTTTCTGAGGATATTATTTGACCATCTGGGTGTCACTCTTTTCAAAACCATTCTTCCCTGAGTTTCCATTTGTGTCAAATAGCTTTCATGTTTAATTTAGGTTTTTGTTACTTACAGAAGAAAGAGTCCTGATGTCCTGCTTAATATAGGTATAAAGATACAAAAAAAAAAAAAAAAGGAATGGACACTATCTAGACAAGTTAAAGTGATAAAAGAGTGACTACTTGGCATTATTTCTGTATGTTAGCGCTGGTTAAAAGTTGGTGAGATCCTATATGGTCTGTGGCAGTATACTAGATAGCTAGATTTTGATACATGACAATATTCGGGTATTTTAATACTTGGAAGAAGAAAGTGTGTATGTGGACACCAAATAGTAGACTTCACCATGTATCCATCTGAGTTCTTAATCTCTCTTCCTAACATTTTTAGAGAATCTTCCCCATCCCTAATTTCAGAGAATTCACCATTCCTTCACTTATATTGTTGCTGCAGTAGCTGATAATTGTAGAAGTTATTGGTTATTGGTTTAGGGAAGAGAGACTAAATAAGTTTGAGCCAACCCTTCAGTAGTCAATGTTGATAGTTCAGTGATTAGTCCCTAAATTTAGTTGAATGCAAATCTTTCCCTGGGAATTTAAAACTTGTATTTAGTGAAAGGAAATTATTACTTTATTGATCACTGCGCTGAAATATGTACATTTTATGTGCTTTGTACTGCCCTGTTCCAGCATATAGACAGGGAAACAGTTTAGAAGAATGGAAGAAATATGCAGAAACAAGCCAAATAGAATGGAATGGCCTGTTTCCCTACAAGACCTAGGTCTCTAATTTTATTCTTGGACTCCTGAATAGGAGTTCATAAAACATTCCACCATCTTTAAAATAAATTTATTTATTTATTTATTTTTCTTAAATTTTAGCTAGATCACCATTATTTCAACCCAAAACAGGGCTATCTGTGGAATAATTTACTGTGTATCAGCAGAGAGTAGGGTCTACTTAGTGGATAGGTACAGAGAGTGGCTAATGCTTCAAATCAAATTTCAAAAAAGCATTTGATAAATTTTTTCACAATGTCTTTATGTTCAAGAGGAAAACTATGGAGTAATTTGGGTCAGAGAATATATAACAGAATGCTATATCTGTGATGGTGATTTTTGATATTTTTAAATTTAATGTCACTGAATTCCACTGTCACCTTTCTTCCTGTCAGCATTTTAAAAATTAATTATAGAATGAGGAGATTATTGGTATGGTCACCAAAATCAAACATAACAGTAATATGGGAGGGATAGAAAGTCTAGTTTGCTAGGATTAGAGTTTTTGAAAAATAATATTTTACTAAAAATTACATTAAAGTTTAATAGTTATGCCCCCAAAGCAATCTCAAGAGACAAGTAAAAGGTAGGAATAGATACATCTGAACAGCAGAATATCTATATTAAAAAAAAAACACACTAATTATTTTGAATGAAACCAAGCTTACTTAGATTAGCAATATGATAAATCTATTAGAAATGCTAAAGCAGTAAGTAGCAGTATTAATAAAAGTATTGTGCCTAGAAATACAGCATAATTAGAATATAAATGGAAAAATTTCAACAGAAGGTTAGCAAAATACAGCACATACAGAGAAAAACAATCTGATTCATGAATTTATAAAAAATATTGCATGTATATGACAAACACATGAAATAGTGACTAGCTATTGTGAAGAATTAAAGTGGGAATGGAGTGGAAAGTATGAAGTTCATGGTCATATTCCAATACAAAAACATAACTGTGTGGGGAGAATGGTATTTATTATTGTATTTGTTGAATTATAATTGTACTTAAATACAAATAAAACTTTTGGGTAGCACTTAGAAAGAGATTAAAATTTAACTCATATAACAAAGATATATCTGGGAGTTGGACATGTCTGAAAATGAAATATGAAATGAGAAAAGTTGTGAATTGCCTATTTTTCTGGTGAAGCAGAAATAGTAAGCATATAAGAAAACAAATAAAAAAAACAAACAAACACAACTAAGAAGGGGGAGTTCCCGAATTGCGTGTTAAATTCATTAGGTGACTTCTAAGTTTTCTTTTAATTCCAAATACTATGACACCTATCAATTCCACTGTACTGATTATACATAGATTTTAATATGTAGCCTTGTGTTGTCTATAAGAAATATCACTTAACATTAATTCAGTTTTTGAGAAGTTAATATTGGAAGATAGTGGATGATATTCAAGCCTAAGTTTGAGTCGAACTACAAATATGATCATATGAAGCTTCGTCAATGGAGACCACTTTATTCTAAAAACATACAATTATACATCTGGTTTGCTTAACCGTTACTTATCCCCTTGAGCTCTACTATGATGACTGTAAACACATTTTTTAAAAATAATCTAAAAACACAAAGAGAAGGGGAAGAACAAATCACTAAGTATTTAAACGTGTTTAAAATCCAAGGATTTGAGGAAGGAATACACAGGGGACTCACACAATGCACCTCCAAATCTCTGAAAGTCTTTGGCTTGAAACACCATGGCAGCTAGTTTATTAGAGATTAACAGAGAAACAGAATCAATAGGGTGTGTGTGTGTATATATATATATGTACACAGAAAGAATTTATTATAAGGAATTGGGTTATGTGATTACAGAAGCTGGCTCGTCCAAAATCGGCAGTGAGTACCAGCGGTCTGGAGGCCCTGAAGAGCCTTTGGCGTGAATGAAGTTCAAAGGCAGTCTGCTGGAGAATTCTCTCTTGCTGGGAGTGGCTGTTTTGGTTTTGGTTTTGGTTTTGTTCCATTAAGGCTTTTAGTTGATTGGATGAGACCCACGAACATCATGGAAAGTAATTGGCTTTACTCCACATTCACTGACTTAAATGTTACTCTCACCTCAAATGGCCCTCCATCAAGTTGGCACATAAAATTAACTATCATTATCAGTAAGGTGGGATGGCACCAAGATGGAAGACAGGGAAAAGAAAGGACTGAAGATTTATACAAAAAACAGTTGCACACCCATGCCTAAAGATGAGAGTGTTTTCACCTGATCTGAAGAATTTTGTTGTTGTTAATTACATAATTAATTAATTAATTAAAGCAATTCATTTAAACAATGAATCTGCCAACCTCCGGAAAAGAAGATGGAGGAATGCAAAGCTGAGTCTTGCTCCTGTGGAATGGACACTAGGGAATACATTTCTAATGTACATACTGAACTATTGAAGTTTTTTCCATCTTCCTTGCAAAGGAAAGTGACATACTATTTTGGTCACAGAAACTTGAGAAAAGCCCTTGAGATGAGAAATCAGCATAAGCACGGAGAGGAACAGGCAAAAAGAAGAAACATAATTATGGCACAGTATAATACTTGCTTATAAACAATACTCACATAGACATATTGTTATCTATATTAATTTACTATTGATTATGTTGTAGTTATTAAAAGACAACAAAGGTTAGGATACAAAAATGAATAGAAGGTAGTATTTTAGCTTTTTTCACGTCTTTCCCCTAACACATACAAATACTTTCTCTTCCCCATATTTTCCATGTAAACATACTATAGAGTTTGGCTGGTATCTATTGTTTTCACTATTATAACTGTCTAAATATTTTTATTCCTAAGTCACTCATTCTTATATGTTTTAAGTCATTCTTATATGTTGCATTTATTTTCCCTGAGTTAATAATTGTGGTTAAATTTTGGTTAAATTTTATTTTCTTATCACTAAAACTTCTTCAAACTTTCTAATGGGATGCTAAAACTATTAACTATTTTATTCTATTTGCTCAATGTCCTTAAGTGGTTTAATGGGACTTTTCTGAAGTTAGCTGAAGTGAATGTAATTTTTTTTTGCCATATTTAATTGGTGATCTAAGCATAGCATGTAGAAATAGATTGCACACAAGGATCAATTAAAATATTTCCAAGTAGTTATTTCTACAGATGGGAGCTGGGGTTATATGGAGCATAATATTATTGCTGATTTTATAGAAGCCCCTTAGTAGAATTTGACATATTTTTTCAAATTATATAAATATATGAATTTGATAGAAGTATAAAATAGTTGAGAAAAAAATAAAACTAGCATTTCATTTTAAAAATTTTATTTCTTTAAATTTGTGCATTATCTTTTTGTTGTAATTTTCAGAAACTTGGTTGGAAAATAAAATGCTATTTCTTTTTAACAATATCCTGAATGTATAAAAATCACTCTCTAACATTGATTTTTGAGTAATCAACCACAAACAATATTAGTATGAGTTATAAAGTATTTCTAACAAAGGAAAGATTTAAGCTTGTCAATTTCACCTTGCCCTTATATTTATATGTAAAATTTAGCATTAAAGATTTTAATGGAATGAAGTGGTCTTACAAATTATTGGGAAGTGTATATCCTGAAGAAAAAAAAAAAATAGAAGATGGGACCTCAGAATTAGTGCCCTTTATGGCACCTGACTAGATATTTATGTATCTTTACATATGTTACATTCTTGAGATCTAATCTGAGTGTTCCAGTGAACTATATTTTGTTTCTGCATTTGAAAATTGACAAATCAGTAAAAAAATTCAGTATATTTCAACAGATTTGCTTCCCTCCCCCAGTTTTATTGTGATAAAATGGACATAGAGCACTGTAGAAGTTAAGGCATATGATGACTCGACCTACATGTACTGTGAAATAATTACCACAATAAATTTCGTCAACATCCATCATTCTGATGAGGTCTGTCTTGGTGTCTGTAGTGCAGGAAGGTATTTCAACCTCACCCCCATGTTCTTGGATTTTCTAGTAATGTCCTGTCCATGAATAGTTGTTAATTTTTCTTCTTGGGTGGGGAGTAAAGGCAGGAATGACATGTTGTCGTATTGCTGATGTCACTCTGCTCAAGATTAGCTTTTGTATTTTTCCCAAATATTAAAATATGACTTGTAAAAAATTACATCATTAATTTTACTTTTAAAAGCTTGGTTGATATGAAATGTCCCAGAGATCACTAAGCAGACACAATCCCCTCAGAAGACATTCAAATACGGGAGGCCATGAGAAACCTCATCTGCTCATAAGATGGATGTTTCCAAAGGCTTTTTTAATTAGCAAGCTAATCAATCAGGCAACTAACCAACCAACCAAAGAAGGAACCCACCAGATAGTCAAATACGTACAGGCATACTTTGTTTTATTGTGCTTCATTTTATTGTATTCTGCAAAAACTGCTCTTTTCTTTTATTTTTTTAAACAAATTGGAGGTTTGTGGTAACCCTGCATGGAACAAGACTATATATAAGAATCATTTTTTTTCCAACAGAATATGCTCCCTTCATGTCTCTGTGTCATACTTTTGTAAATCTCACAATGTTTCAATCATTTTAAAATTATTATATTTATTATAGTGATTGGTAATCAGTGATTACAACTCATTAAAATCTCAGATGATGATGAGCATCTTTTAAGAATAAAGTATTTTTAATTAAGGCATGTACTTCATTTTTTAGACATGATGCTATTGTACACTTAATAAACTATGATATAGTGTAAACATAAATTTGTTTTTTAGAGGTGGGGGAGGGGCAGAGAGAGAGGGAGAGAGAATCCTAAGGAGACTCCATGCCCAGAGCAGAGCTCAACTCTGGGCTCCATCTCACAATCCTGAGATCATGCTGAGCCCAAATCAAGAGCTGGACGCTTAACCAACTGATCCACCTGGGAGCCCCATAAACATAACTTCTATATGCACTGGGGAACCAAGAAATGTATTTGACTTGCTTTATTGTGATATTCACTTTATTACAGTGCTCTGAAACCTAACTTGCAATAGCTCCAAGGTTTGCTTGTATGAGTTCTTTTCACTTTTTTTTTTTAATAATTTCAATCTAGGGAATAATTTTATTATTTGAAAATAATTTTTATGCTAGGGAAATATGCTTTCAGTTTGGTCCAGATATTGTCTTTTGGTGCAATTGTAATATGACTTGGTCAAAATCAGCCAGAGTGGCATCTCCTTTACTCTTCCTATCATTCTTTTCTTCCTCTTTCTTTTTTATTTCCTGGTTCCTTCTGAATATTCCAATACTTTCCATCTCAATGTTTCATAGGCATAGCAGAAACAGTAGGATTTATATTTTCTTCTCAATGAGGAGGGAAAAGCAATTCCTAACTGGAATCCAGGTCAGATAGGAGGCCCAAAAAATCTGAGTCAAGCCTTCAGCAGTTTGAAGAGACCCCCAACAGGTTCTGCCTTTCTCTTTGTTGACAGGATGGTGCAGTTTGGAGAAAGAATGTACATTCATTCGCCCAGTGAGAAGATAGCATATATTTAAGGTGGCAGTTTCTTTAACTTGCATAGCAGCCTGACAGCATGACTTCCAATAAATACATTGTGTCTAATTTTACATTACAGTGAAATATAGGTCAGACTATTTCCACTGAATGATAAATGAATTTATTTTTATATTTGAGAGGTTGGAGGAAGGATTTTATGGAAATTCTTAAATTTTTAAAAAAGGTTAATTTATGGTGATTTTCAAAATTATGAACAGGTTTTAGAAAATATATAGTTTCAGACTACAAAGAACTGTTCTTGTTAAAAACTTAAGAAATTGGAGTATTTGGCTGGCTTAGTCTGTAGAGCATATGACTCTTGATCTCAGGGTTGTTTGTTCAAACCCTACACTCAGTATAGAAATTACTTTATAAAACAAAAAAGTAAAAAAATAAAAAATTTGAGAAGCATATCATACCAACTTGAAATTTAAAATGAATTAAGATATTTGCATAGCCTCACAGACCCTATCCTTATGCCTAGTTGCTATAGATTCTCTGACTTGAGTAGAAAACAAAGCAAAACAAAAATTTTTTTTGAACATTGTATTTTTTTTAAAGATTTTGTTTATTTGACAGACAGAGATCACAAGTTGGCAGAGAGGCAGGCAGAGAGAGAGGGGAAGCAGGCTCCCCACTGAGCAGAGAGCCCAATGCAGGGCTCGATTCAAGGACCCTGAGACCATGACCTGAGTGGAAGGCAGAAGCTCAATCCACTGAGACACCCAGGTACCCCTAAATTTTGTATTTTTAACTCAACTCAGTTTGTTCAAAGTTTAGGTTTTGAAAACCTGTGGGTCTTCAGGTTGCAAGTGATTTTAAATGTAGTACTTGGAATCATTAAATAGAACATTACATTTTAGAATTTGTCATATATATATATATATATATATATATATAAAGAATCTATACTAGGGATGTTTGGGAGGCTCAGTCAATTGAGTGGCTACTCTTGGTTTCTGCTCAGGTTGTGATCTTATGGGTCATGGGGTGGAGTCCCACATAGGTCTGCCTCCTGCTGGGCAGGAATTCTGCTTGAGAATCTCCCCCTCTGCACCTTTCCTGACTCATGAGCTTTCTCTCTCTCTCTGTATCTCTCTCAATCTCTAAAGAAAAAAGGAAACAACAACAACAACAACAACACACACACACACACACACACACACACACACAAAACTACATTATGCATGGATAGAGTGACTCTGTTTTTCCAAAGATTTTATTTATTTATTTATTTATTTATTTACTTACTTATTTACTTATTTATTTGAGAGAGAGAAAGAGAGAACAGGACAGGGAGGATATGCAGAGGGAGAGGGAAAAGTGGGCCCCCCGCTGAGCAGGGAGCCCATTGCTGGGCTTGATCCCAGGACTCTGAGATCATAACCTGAGCTGAAGGCAAATGCTTAACCCACTGGGCCACTCAGGTGCCCTAGACTGACTTTTATGTTAGTGATATCCCAAATGAAGAATATAATTAGATAGGCTTTCTTCCATGTCTAACATTGTTCTAGCTGTTTTTTTTTTTTTTAAAGATTTTATTTATTTATCAGAGAGAGAGGAGGAGAGAGCGAGCACAGGCAGACAGAATGGCAGGCAGAGGCAGAGGGAGAAGCAGGCTCCCTGCTGAGCAAGGAGCCCGATGTGGGACTCGATCCCAGGACGCTGGGATCATGACCTGAGCCGAAGGCAGCTGCTTAACCAACTGAGCCACCCAGGCGTCCCTGTTCTAGCTGTTTTATGTGAAAATTCATTTAAGATGCATTCTGTGGTTCATGGATATATTTTAAACTATTTTGCTTGAAAATAGACATAGATTTTTTTTTAAAGATTTTATTTATTTATTTGACAGAGAGAGATCACAGTAGACAGAGAGGCAGGCAGAGAGAGAGAGAGAGAGGGAAGCAGGCTCCCTGCTGAGCAGAGAGCCCGATGCGGGGCTCGATCCCAGGACCCTGAGATCATGACCTGAGCCGAAGGCAGCGGCTTAACCCACTGAGCCACCCAGGCACCCCATAAATACATTTTTGATCATCATGTTTGGTTTCCATTTTGAGGAGGGTAATTACTAACGAAACATTCCAAATGGTCAGATTTTGGAAGGGACGACTTTAGCTATTCAGCTAAAGTGAATGTTTTTAGAAAAGGCAGTGAAAGATAAAAATGTTTTTTAATGACTCTTAAAAACTTTAAAACAGATTTATGGTTTTTAAAAAAGTATTTTATTTATTTTTTAAATTTAAATTCAATTAGCCAAGGTATAGTACATCATTAGTTTTTGATATAATGTTTAACGATTCATTAGCTTTTAAATATTTAATTTTAAAAGTTCTAGTCATCTAAAAATATAAGAATTGAAAATTGTTACTTTTTTTTTAATTTTTTTTTAAAGATTTTATTTATTCATTTGACAGAGAGAGATCACAAGTAGGCAGAGAGAGAGAGAGAGAGGAGGAAGCAGGCTCCCTGCTGAGCAGAGAGCCCGATGCGGGACTCGATCCCAGGACTCTGAGATCATGACCTGAGCCAAAGGCAGCGGCTTAACCCACTGAGCCACCCAGGCGCCCCGAAAATTGTTACATTTAAGTGATTATTTATTTTAACTACTGAGAGTTATCAGAGAATATTAATAAGCAATTTCAAAACTTGGAATATTATTTTTAGCATGATTGAGTCTTTTGTTTGTTATTGATTTGGTAGCTATCATTTTAAGATGTAGATAGAGAAATAGATGGTAACAGTGGTTTACTGCTCATGCTATCTAAAGTTTTAGGTTCCAGTTACACCTATAAAAGGGGTAATTAGTACTTTCTATGTTTTTGCCAATAAGGGAAATAAAGCTGTTCCAGTTAACTACCAAGTAGATACTATTCTAGATTAAAATCCTGGTATCAGTAACTTATTCTTCCTTTCAAATTCCAAGTTGAGAGTTCTAAAAAAGTGAGAAATGTCACCTTCTTAAGTATGATGGTCTATTAATTATGTCACTGCAGTGAAGTTTATTGGTACAATTAGTTGACAGATAGGAATATCATTCTTTATAAAATTGTGTGTAGTGGAGACAAGGTTAATACTAATTTAATATGCATTAATGATATGATTGACTGCACTCAGAAATGAGAGAGCTGTGATCTTAGTAAAATGGCACATTCTGATTTGTTTAAAAGTTTGAAAATAAGAATATGTCCAAGCCATGTATTTCTTCACAAATCCAGTACTGGTGGCAAGCTGAAAATATGTAATTATAATTATTTTTCACTACGATGTGCATTCTTTTGACAGCAACTTCTCAGTCATATCAAATACAATGATCTGAGAGAAGAAAATAAATTCCTTTCTCTATATACGCGCATGTGGCTACAGTATAAAATAATACGCATTTATTTTTAATCAAAAGCATGAAATAAGTATTCTAGCGTACAAAATAGTTTTCAAATATGTGAAGAAAATGAAGAGAATACTAGTTTAATTTATCTTTAATGTCTTATAAGCAATGTGGTTAATTCAGAGAGATTGTAGATGTTTCTGCACAACCTTTCCCATTTTAGAGATGTGAAGACAGAGAATCCTAAGCAAGACATATAAATTGAAATGATTGACATGTCACAGAGACTGAAAATGGCATTAGCATTTGTTTGTAGATTAATTATATTAATAGTTATAATTAGGATAATTTGAGCTTTTGAATTAATATAATGGGAGTTTACTTGTAATGTTTGAGTCCATGCTTTAATTCTGCCAACTGTGAAATGGAGAAAAATGTCAATACTAAGAACAAAGCAGAATTTGCATAGGAATGGAAACAGCTACATCATGACAAACAGATCTTGATTTAGCTCATGAGCTGAATAATGTCACGAGGTTTTGTACTTAGAAATTTATTTTTTAAATCCATATATACCATGAAAGATTGATGAAGACAGCTGCATTTTTAATTCAAATAGGATCAGCTGTTTGGCAGAGAAGGCAGAGCAAAGAAAAATTGCTACAAAGATTTAAGTGAAGTGAGAAAATCAAAGACAAAGTGAAGCATAATGAAATCATCAAGCAAAATACACATTAAATGTAACTTCATTCATTTCAGAAAGAAAGTTTGTCTAATTTGCTTTTCATTGTGCCTATCATAGTTTATACTAAAAAAAAAAAAAAAAGTGTTTCCTTAAATAAATATCCCTCAGTGAGGACAGAAGAAAATTAAAGGTTAAAGGAAAAATTTCAATAACTACTTACGGTTAATAAAAAAAAAATTCAAAGACTCTTTAAGGAAACTTTAATTATGTTGGTCAGCATTATTATCATTGCAATGTATTTTAGACTATGAGGTTTTATTTCACCACTTATGACAACATCTCCATCGATATATTTATTCTTAACAGGTTTCCTTAAGTCTCATTCCCTGTTGGGAGTATTTTACCTGACCCAGACATAACTGAACATCTCAAATGAGCAGATGCCAACACTAATGATTTTCAAATACCCTCTGTTTGGAGGTTGGCTGAATTTTGCCTCCTGTCTTCTTATAAATGCCTCTCATTCCACCTTTCCTCATGCGCCAATATTCCAATTGGATCCTTTATTGGATCTGCTTGTTGCTAACTCTCTTGCCTAAAAGTTCAAGTATAGCTGAAAGCTGCCTGCCGAATTGTCTTCTTTAGCCACTTCTTTCTGGTTTGTGGATTGACTTTCCTGTCCTACTGTAGAGTTCTCACTCTAGTCTCAGAAGCTTTCCCCCTCCTTAGTTGCTTAAAGAAACTCAATTCTATCAGGGGTATTCATCTAACACTTACTGGTCTTCTTTTTAGACAGTTATTGATGTTAGTTATAGAGATAAACAAAATAAATAGTATTTGCCTGGACCTTATTGTTTATTAGCTGTATAAATTCTATGCACATAAATAAATACATATGTAATTGAAATTTTAATGTGATTAAAAGAAACATCCAGGAATTGGTGTTAGAGACTACGAGGATCTAATTAAATTGGACAGTCCCTGAAATTTAGCTAGTTAACTTAAGTGTTAGCTGTACTTATATTATTGCTATTATTATAATAATTAATAAGTAATAACCAAGGACATTTTCTTGAGATAGAACTCTAAGAATTGATGTTTATTAAGTGCTTAAAATATACTATATACTATTGAAAGTGCTTTGTATATATTCAATTATTTATTCCTTAAGACATATTTATGAGGTTAGGTGGATATTATTATTTTTTAAATATTTTATTTTTTTATTTGACAGAGAGAGAGATCACAAGTAGGCAGAGAGAGAGAGGGGGAGGCAGGATCCCTGCTGAGCAGAGAGCCTGATATGGGGCTCGATCCCAGGACCCTGAGATTATGACCTGAGCCGAAGGCAGAGGCTTAACCCACTGAGTCACCCAGTGCCCCGAGGTAGGTAATTTTATTTATCCCACTTCATAGGTGAAGAAAATGGAATATAGCTATAAAGTAAACTCCGCAAGGTCATGCTGATAATGAAAGGTTGAGTTTGGTATTATTACTTATATTTTATTTAAGAATATATATATTACATATATATATAAGATATATGTAATATATATTTATTTAAGAAAATAATATATTATTTAAATTTAAGATATTTATAATATATAATATATAAGAAAATAATATATTTAAGATTATGTATATAATCTTAGATATATTATTAAACATATATATATAAGCTTAAACAAATATATTATTTTCTTATATATATTATATATATGTATATTTAAGAGAGAGAGCATGAGTGGGAGAGGCAGAAGGAGAAGGAGAGAGAGACTCTCAAGCAGACTCCATCCCGAACACAGAGCTAGACATGGGTCTCAATCTCAAGCAAATTCTATCTTGAGGTCATGACCTGAGCCAAAACCAGAGCTGGACCTTTAACTGACTGCACTACTCAGGTGCTCCAGGTATTATTATTTTTATTATTTGGACCACTAAAGGTTGTCCCGCACAAGGGCCCATACTATAACCACAATGTTACAGTCAATGTTATAATCACCTGTTAAAAAGTGTTGAAACCTGAAATCTCACTCAAGTTGAAAAGTGAAAAAAATAGTAAATCAGGCCAGTTCACTACAATAGAGGGAAACACACATGCAGTGACTCATCTAGAGCACAACTGGAGTGTGGTGACTATAGGAGTGGGCAGAGTCGCCCAAGATGAAGGTTGAGAGAAGTTCAGGGATAGATAAATGTAGGGCTCTTAACCTGATCTAATTCATACCTTTCCTGTTTGTTTTGCTTTGTTTAATCATGCTGAATATGCATAAAATGAGTTAGAATGCAGCAGCAAGAAAGGAAGCAAGGATACCAATTTAGGGAACATTTTTATAGTTCAGGAGGGAGATGGCGATGAACTGCATTAGGACTTTAGCAGCAGAAACACAGAAAGTTAGAGAAGAGATGCATTTTTTTTTTTTTACTTTTTTTTTATATATATATATATATATTTTTTTTACTTTTACTTTTTTATTTTTTATAAACATATATTTTTATCCCCAGGGGTACAAGTCTGTGAATCACCATGTTTACACACTTCACAGCACTCACCAAAGCACATACCCTCCCCAATGTCCATAATCCCACCCCCTTCTCCCAAACCCCCTCCCCCCAGCAACCCTCAGTTTGTTTTGTGAGATTAAGAGTCACTTATAGTTTGTCTCCCTCCCAATCCCATCTTGTTTCATTGATTCTTCTCCTACCCACTTAAGCCCCCATGTTGCATCACCACTTCCTCATATCAGAGAGATCATATGAGAAGAGATGCATTTTAAAGGGACAATATATACGTGGGATAGGTTGGAAACTAAGGAATGAAGGGTAACGTCAAATTTTCTGACATGCTAAAAGTCTTATTCTAATAGCAGGAGAAATAGTGAAATTGAATTTAAATCATTTAAGAACATTAAATATTCTGAATCTTAAGCAAATAGGCTAATACTTTGCTAACGAGGTAAATGTAATGGCCAGTTAATGCAATCTTTAATATATGAAATTTCTGAATCCTTTTCTGAAAAAAATGAAGAATCAATAAAAGGATGGAAAGGTAAGGAATTATAAATAGAAAGATTAAGGAAAACAATAGTATAAAATAATTTTTATAAATTTTTCTCTTATTAGTAAGATATGCTTATATTAAAATGAATGTTTTAAATATTAAGGTAATAAAGATATAATTAATAGCATGAGGTTTATAATCAATTATTCCAGATTTAAATGATAGGTGTAAATACAATCACAAAATTAGTAGAGGAAAGAAGTGGAGCAACTATCCCATATTGGACTTTGGGAAAGTACCTTATATTGTTTCTAAGACTTTTTATTATAGAATTAGTTTTTTAAAAAAATGATAAAAATGTATTCTGAGTAACTGTAGATAAAGATAAATAGCCAAGCATCTATCTGAGAAATGTTATTTTTGGTAGTCTAAGATCTGATATTATTTGACATCTAAATTAGCTTAATGGTTAAAAAAAAAAAGAAAAAGAATAAACCAACCCAAGTTGGAATATTATATTCTAGGCACTGGATATGAAGATTCAAAGTGTGCAAATCCCAATATATTTAACGGGTTAAATATTACACTTACAAGTGGGATTGGTCTCTCACAGAAGATGAAGATTGAAATTTAAGAAAACTACTTTTCCAAAAACAACAATAAACACTTGCAACAGAGATATTAATGAGTAACACAACCCCACTGAGTATGAAAATAGATTGAAATATTTCAAACAGTAAAAAAAAATTAGAAGAAGTCAGATTGCTGTGAACAATATACATACCCATGTCTGGTTACCATGGTATTAGACTGATATTAGCAAAGAGTGCATTCTAAAGAAAAACAGTTCACTGCTTTGAAATAAGCTATTTTGAAGAATCTCCCGACCATATGCTCAAGATACCCCCGCTTTTTAAAAATCAATGCTTGACATTCTCAAGGAAAATTTATGTTACCTTTAGCGTTGGAAGTTGAAGGTAGATCTATGCGCATTGGTAATCAATCTAGGAGAAGGCAGGGCTGAGAGTTTCTAATGAAATCTAAAATCTCTAATCAGGATGGAGTTAAATATAATGCAAATAAAATGCCACAACACAGACATGGGTCTAAAAAGAGTTCCAGCTTGGGTCAAAATTTTTCTCACAGAACATTGCTTCCAACACAGAGAAATAAGGTAGGACATTCCAAAATATTATTATTCCTTAGATCATAACTTCACATATATTAGCAAACCTGGAATTAAGGCAGATGTAGTTAGAAACCACAGTGATTTTCTTTGGAGGCCTTTCCCGTCTTGTTAAGGGCAAAACTCTGTTACCCAAATAGTGATGTATAATAGTGAATACTTGTAAATACTTTGTTTACTTTCCCTATGAGGAGCTGGGGCAAGGGATAGTGAATCTCACTTCTCTAGAAACATAATTTAAATATCTATATCTATATATCCAATTTAAGATTCTTATAGAATCTGTCAACCTGCTGCTCATTCCTTCCTTATTTCTTAATTTTTTAATTCAAATATAATAGGAATAGATGTAATGTATATTTAAGATGTACAACCTATTGATTCCACACATACTTGCAATATGATCAGTTTCACATAGTCATTAATCTTTTATTCAAAAAACAAAGACTTTAAGTAAACTCTTAACTTTTGTCTTAGAATAGATGCTACCTATTCCACCTCCCCAAATCTTACATTCCCCGAGTCTTATATTATTTATAACTCCTCTACCACTATTGTGATTTTTATGTGATATTTTAAATAATATTTAAAATGAAAGTTAATCTTTTTTTTTTTTTTTTAAAGATTTTATTTATTTATTTGTCAGAGAGAGAGTGAATGAGAGCGAGCACAGGCAGACAGAGTGAAAGGAAGAGTCAGAGGGAGAAGCAGGCTCCCTGCGGAGCAAGGAGCCCGATGTGGGACTCGATCCCAGGACGCTGGGATCATGACCTGAGCCGAAGGCAGCTGCTTAACCAACTGAGCCACCCAGGCGTCCCAAAATGAAAGTTAATCTTAAGCTAGGTTGAAAATTATTTTATGTTCTCCATGTAAGTGGCACTGAAAGATCAGTTTCCTGAAAGGAAGGAGATAAAGAACTTCCATAGAACTTAAGCGACACTCAACATTCCAAGCTTGTCACTCAATCACAAATGAGCAAATCATCTTCTTGGCTGGGTTGTGACAGACTCAGATTTTTAGAATGTGAAAGTTAGGGGCAGCTGGGTGGCTCAGTGGGTTAAGCCTCTGCCTTCAGCTCAGGTCATGATCTCAGGGTCCTGGGATCGAGTCCCGCATTGGGCTCTCTGCTCAGCAGGGAGCCTGCTTCCTTCTCTCTCTCTGCCTACCTCTCGGCCTGCTTGTGATCTCTCTCTGTCAAATAAATAAATAATAAAAAAAATTAAAAAAAATGTAAAAGTTACAGTACTTGATTCTTCCAAAGTAAACAAACATATATATTTAATAATTTTTCTTGTTTATTTTAGACATAAAGTTTAAAGATAGCTACAATCAGTATTAAAGTGTGTAATTTCTGTAACCTTCAGTTCTGAAACTTGCTCACTCTACCACTTCTCTTATGTATATCACACATCAAAATATGGTTTAAAATGTCATTGTAGAATCTAGGTATAAAACTATGCACATAATTGAATACCTTTATAAACTTAGTGAGTACTTTTCCAGCTGGAAGAGACACCATGAAATAAACTTTGCTTTACTAAAAAACTATAGCAAAAATCCCATCTACTGATACTAATTACTGATAGTATTTAGTTTGCTGAAGTATGAAAGCGCATCAAATACAATGTCAATATATACTTAGTCTTTGGTAATAGTGGTAGGTTCAAAATCTCTGAGAACAGTTCTTCCTCCAGATGTGCTATTGGTCGCTTAAGTTCTACTGAACCATACTAGTGCTACCACAAGCTGGTTCAGCCATATATTTGAGAAGTGTTAAAGGGTGGCAGAATGGCTGGGGAACAGACTTACAGTGAATAAAGAGCTGGAGAAAGTTAACTGAAAATATGCTACTAGAATGAGCATGAATTAGTGAGGGCAGGAAAACCTTGGGGGTAACTAACTATATTATGTGACCACTGACAACAGATCCAAGTAAATAAGTTTAGATTTCATTGGGGAAGGTTACTGTAAATAAAAAGGACTAATCAGAAATGTGGTTATATAAGAAGTAGGAGGAAAGTAATTTAATCTGGTGGGTGACTTCATAATGAGAATTTCTGACTCATAAAATAATCACCTGGTGTAAGTGGTGAAATATGGTAAGAGATATTTGAATTAAAATCAGAGAATAAGTAGCAAGCATGCGAGAATAAAATTGAACATTGTGTTATGTGTCTTTGTTCATTAACATTTCAGTAGTAATTGGTTCAGTTTAGCTTTTTAGCACATTTGGAAAAAATTGTTCCCTAAGGTTTACCAACATGTACATAAAGTCCTTCTGTTCATTAATATAAACAAATATATATGCATAATTTGACAAATTAAATTTTATTCCTGCTTTTTGGTGAGCATTACAAAATGAGGAGTTGCTGCTAATTGATGAGCGATTTCCTTTCTTATAAGGCCGTCAGCAATCATAAGCCTGATATTGCAATTGACAGTCTCACCAGATCCCATATTTCCTCTGCCCTTAGAAGAACAATTCCAGAGCAGGTGCTACATTATGATCGTCAGAAAGCCATTTTGTTTAACATGAATAATGTCATTCAGAGGGTTAGCCATCTGTTTGCTGAGTGTTTGTCAAACCTACACCCACAGCAGCATAAAAGCGATTCATGCAGATGCCATAATCATGGATCTTCCAAAAAGCTTTTGTCTCATGTAAAAATGAAATGAAATTATTTTAAGAGCTGGTTATATTAGAAATACAGACACAGAAATATTCTGGTTTTTTTTTGTTTGTTTGTTTTGTTTTTTATTTTGCTGCTTCGTGGAGCCCAGATATGTAAATCAAATATTGAGTTTGGGTGTCTGCATGTAATTTATGAGCTTAAAAGGGAGATACTGAGTAAATTATAGTTCAGATTATAATTCAAATTATAGTTCACTGAAATAGTTTGCTATGTGTGTATTGGATAGGATTATGATCTTATCTTAATTTTTTCAGAACATTTATATTGATTTTATTTTGTAGTGTTTATCAGGCAATAGTGAAGTATTTCCTTTCCAAAAATTGTAAGCAGAAATTAACCATTCAGTATTTTTCAAAAAATAATCTGTAAGGGAATTTTAACAAAGAGCTGAATAAAATGAACATTTCTTTGATGTTTATTACCATGTGATTGTAACCATAGAATTATCTCCAGTTATAGTAAGAGTCCACAATTTTATCAATAGAACATTGTGATGATCCATCCAGGATTCATATTGTTAACTTCTGAGAAATAATAAACACAAAATAATATTTGGGAAAAGAAGTATTTGTGAAATTTAGTAAACATATCATAGAAGTTTTAAATATATATTAAAAAGCAGAACATAACTTTTTAGATTATTTACTTTAGCCACAACCATTATAGAGTTTTGAAAACAATGTGCCTCTTCCTAGCATAAGATTGACATTGTGTTTAGGAAATGAGTGGTAACAATGCTCAATCTATTTTGTAGGAATTCAAACTCACCAAGTAAAATTGTTTGGTAATGTAGTTCCAAATATTTTTGAAAATGTAGAGAATGTCTTGAACAATTTGATTCCATGAGGTGAATAGATTTTTTTTTTAAAGTATGTGAAAATACACGAGTTTCAAAGAAATTTACTTGTATTTATTAATTGTCAATATTTATTGATATAAAGAATCTGTTCAAATTAAGTAACTGTTAGACTGGGGCACCTGGGTGGCTCAGTGGGTTAAAGCCTCTGCCTTCAGCTCAGGTCACGATCCAAGAATCCTGGGATGGAGCCCCACATTGGACTCTCTGCTCAGCAGGGAGCCTGCTTCCCTTCCTCTCTCTCTGCCTGTCTCTCTGCCTACTTGTGATCTCTCTCTGTCAAATAAATAAAATCTTAAAAAAAAAAATGTAACTGTTAGACTGGTAAGAATAAAAGTATACAGATTTCATGACACTAAGATCTACTAGACCATTTCAACACATATAACCAAAAAATAATTAAAATCAGTTTATATTTATGGATCTGGATTTAGTAAGAGAATAACTATAGGATATTCATTAATATTGCCAGGCTTTTGGAATGCCAAAGCATCTTTTGGAATGCTGTTACGATGGTCAGTATGGAACATGAGTTAGTGTTTATAGGCATTAACTCTACCCTAGGAACGAGGAATATAGAAATGCATCAAGGAAAATGAATTTAGGAAAGAACAAAGTCTTGCTTTCGAGGCTTTTAAACAACTGCAGGCATGGGAAAGCAATCCATTTCTTAGATGCTTCAAAATATGCTTATGTGTAGTGTGACAGCGTTTGCATGTATGTCAATCCACTCTCTCTTGTCTGGGGACTCTAATTCCACTTTGGCTGGTAGAAATGAAGGCTTAAAGATAAAGTAGAAAGTCATGCCTCCTACATGATGATGTGCACATAGGGTCTATGATGGTTTTCATTCTACACCAAGCACTGAATGAAAAGATAGAATCACAAAGAAGAACAAAAGGAGGAGTGTGCTAGATATTCGAAGGCCAGAGGTAACTGAGGACTCGTATATATTTACTGTCATGGAAGAAAAAAAAAGGAACAAAATGTGTTTTGAATTTTTTTTTTTTTTTGGAAAGTGATTAATTGAGATGGTGAGAGCTCAGGAGTTTATGAGAGTCTGAGATAAAGATCTTGCCAAATACAGTGACTATGTCATTTAGGAGTACATTGCTGATGAAAAGAATCACTGACTTTACTTTCTTTAAATTAACTATTTTTTAGAGTCGTTTGCCATTGATTTTTACTTATTTTATTTTTAAAAAGTTTTTATTTATTTATTTGAGAGAGAGAGAATGAGCCGGCATGAGCTGGAGGAAGAGCAGAAAGAGGGAGAAGCGGACTCCCCAGGATCAAGAAGCCTGACATGGGGCTTGATCCAGGACTCTGAGATCATGACCTGAGCTGAAGGGAGAGGCTTAACTGACTGAGACACCCAATTGTCCCACCACTGATTTCTAAAATTATAGAATATATGAAAAAAAGTCAATTATTGGGGAGTGAAAATTAGACAAATCTCAGCTCAAGTGCCAATATTTTGAGTAGTGGCTTCTTTGGTTTCCCTACATAAAATCATTCCTTCAATGTGCTTGTACAGATCCTTATTGCAGTCTTAGCCACACTGATTCCCATTCATTTAGTTTTTTAAGATTTGACTTCTTGGGACACATGGGTGGCTCAGTCAGTTAGGTATCCAACTCTTGGTTTTGGCTCAGGTTGTGATCTCAAGGTACTGGGATGGAGATCCATGTTGGACTCCATGCTAAATGGGGAGTCTGCTTATCTCTCTCCCTCTGCTTCTCCCTCTGCTTGTGCTCTCTCTCTCTCTCTCAAATAAATAAATAAAAATCTAAAAAAAAAATAAATGTTTGACTTCTCTTGCTTAATAGGTCATCCTCTCTCTGAAATCAGAGACACATTTAGTTATGCATATTTCCAGTACCTAAGCATAAAATTTGGTGCATAATATTCACAATAATATTTTTGAATGGATGGGTAATAAATAAGGCTATTCTAAAGTATATGTATTGATATTATGAATTATAAAAGGGAGGTTAGCTACAAAGTATTCTAAGTTTGCTTTTAACTGTAAGATTCTAAGGTTTTTGGCAGTGCGAAGAAAGAAATTCTGTAGCTGTACAAGGCTGGACATGCCATAGTTCAGTCAATTTTTAGGAAGCAACTTTTCTTTGAAGGTAAAAGCAGCTTGAAGCATGATCTGGAAGTTTCATGTAAATAGAATAATTAACTGGTAATAATAACTAACAAGTGAGAAAATTTATATACAAAGAACAAGCAAATTTTATTTTTATTATCAAGCTCATAATTAAAAATTGACAAAACAGTATTCCATTTTAGAAAATCATATATTGGGGCTCCTGGGTGCCTCAGTGGGTTAAGCCTTTGCCTTCGACTCAGGTCATGATCTCAGGGTCCTGGGATGGAGCCTCACATTGGACTCTCTGCTCAGCAGGGAGCCTGCTTCCCCTCCACCCCCCGCCTGCCTCTCTGCCTACTTGTGATCTCTCTCTCTCTGTCAAATAAATAAATAAATGAATAAATAAATAAAATATTTTAAAAAATCATTTATTTAGATGTATGTCATAAAATATCTATATGAATTTCAACTTTAATATTTAAATATTTTTAAATTTATTTATTACTCATAATTTATTCACAATTATTCAGAATTTTTCATAATTATTCATAATTTATTACTTTGCCCTTTTTATGTATTTTAAATACTTATGTATATATAATACTTATTTGTATATGTAATAAAATACTTATTTGTATATATACTTTAAATATGTACAAATATAATAATAACTAATCCATATCTCTCTACTTTGATTGGATGAAAATGACTAGTACTTATTTCTCCACTCAAAAAGAATCCAGCTGAAGAGGCAAATCAATTTTACTGCATAAAATATATAGATTATTACAATTTAGTTGTTTATGAAATGAATACAATTCTTCATAGAAAAATATATATGCATATATATGTGTGTATATACATAAATATATAAATATATAATATAAACATAATTTATTATAAAACTCATTTTAACATTTATTGGTGTCACAACAACCTCACTCTAGTGTGAGGAACTCCTCTCCTAGTCAGGTTAAAATGTTAAAATCATTTTTTTTTCTTTTTTTTTTTTCACTGTTTTTTTTTTTTTAATTTTTAACTTTTTTTTTTATAAACATATATTTTTATCCCCAGGGGTACAGGTCTGTGAATCACCAGGTTTACACACTTCACAGCACTCATCAAAGCATATACCCTCGGAGAATAACTGTTTTTTGAAAACTTTCGAAAACAAGAATAATTTGTTTTGATAATTATGATTTATATACATGAACCCAAGTATCCTGTAAAGACATACACTTGGTTTGAATGCTTGAGAACAATATAAAACGGATTAGTATTTAAAGTAAAATTGCATGGTACCCCTGGGGATAAAAATATATGTTTACAAAAAAAAAAAAATTAAAAAAAAAAATTGCATGGTGGGCATCTGTGTGGCTCAGTCGTTAAGCGTCTGCCTTCGGCTCAGGTCATGATCCCAGGGTCCTGGGATCAAGGCCCACATTGGACTCCCTGCTCTGTGGGAAGCCTGCTTCTCCCTCTCCCACTCCCCCTGCTTGTGTTCCCTCTCTCACTGTGTCTCTCTATGTCAAGTAAATAAAGAAAAAATCTTTAAAAAAAAAATGTTAAAATCATGACTGTAGTTCAGACATCTTTTGGTATAATCAAGTGATTTTCTGCACAAATAGGAAAGTCATGAAGCAAAGGCTACTAGGGGGCTCTTCTGAAAGAGGTGGGGAACTGAGATATTTGATGTAAAGTGTACAGGTGTTTTATAAAAGGCCAAGCTCCTAAGCTTAATATTTGAAAAGACAGCCAGAGCACAAGATTTAGAAAAGGAGTAAGAAGGCACACATGTTAGTGGTGTGGATGGGGGTAAGATTTATCGTGACAGAAAGGAAATGAGGCTTAAAGGCTACTGGCACTAAATCAAAGGACAACTAAAGCCCAAGTGTCTTCCTTATGGTCTCACATTCAGTATTAACAAGTTTTGGTTAGTTCTGTTTTCATTTCATAATTGCATTTATAGTTGGGAGTGACTGGACTATTTGAAGTCATTCCTTTAATTGCAACGTTCAGTACAGGGTTTAAATTTACTATTAAAAATAAATTGTAAAATGACAATTAAGCTTTTAATGAATGAAATGGGCAGAGCTAATTGAAAGTGGAATAATGTGATTCCCAAGTTGAAAATATATCATTTCTGTATCCAAGAGAGTTTGGTACTGTATCAGACAAATACCAGTGTTACTTGCTATTAAGAGTTATTTGGTATCATTTCATAAAAGCTGAGAGATCTCTCTAATTAGTGTCTAATCTCAAATTTCTGTTGGGAAATTATTTTAGAATATAATGCTTTGTATACATCAGACATTCTCCTTTCATAGTGATAGCCAAGGCCAGAATCCACATCAGAATATTTTTGTAATGGGAAGAGAAGAGAGAAGTTTTAATTGGACTATAGAATCAAGACAAAGGTTTGTAAAACTATGTAGTGTTCATCATCTTCTTTTACTTAAGTCTTACTACAATAACATATAAAATGGGGCATATGCACAGTTGTGAGCTCCTCACTCCCTGAGAGCTCTTCCCTAACGGGGTTGAGACTGAAGGGCACTGAGATTAAGGTCTAGTGAGAATGGTGGGCCAATACCAAGTTTCTATGGGACTAGAGAAACTCCAAGGATCTAGGAAGTTTATTGCCTTCAACAAGCTAGTTGTATACTGTTTCTGCAAGTAGGTGTCAGAGTTCGCCAATCCCTACGTTAGTATACCTTTATCATACCTTCCTAGACAGCCTCTGTTGTCATGACAGCTGTTTTTCTAGCTCCCTGTAGCTGCGAATAGTCTAATCACATCTTAACAAAGTTTCAGCAAAGCACAGCAATAAGCAAGTTAAAGTTCAGAGGGCAGGTCTGGATCTTCAAGAGGGTCTACAACCCATCCACACAATAAAAAGGAGAAAGAGATAATAAAATTTTAAGACTTTTTGGAAGCTACAAAATGAATGGATAAGACTGAACTCAGTGGATCAGGAAACAGGTAGTACTGGAGACGGATCTTTCTTTCTTTCATCTTTCCTTTTTTGGGGGAGAGGTATTTATTTACCTATTTGAGAGAGGGTGGGAGGGGTAGAGGGAGAGGGAGATAAAGAATATGAAGCAGACTTCACAAAGAGTGCATGGAATACTTTTGACAAAAAGTGTGACTGTAGAAGACTCTATTATTGTTTGCAAATACCTGCTCCCTTATCCTGGAGGAGGATTAACTTCTTTGGCCCCACTGACATCAGACTTGGCCTGGTGATCTACACTGAGTAATGGACGGTGAACAGGAGCAACACATGTCACCTCTGTACAAAAGCTTAAATTGCTCTAGTCCCATAGAAACCTGGTATTGACCCACCATTCTCACTAGCCCTCAATCTCCGTGCCCTTCAGTCTCAACCCTGTTAGGAAAGAGCTCTCAGGGAGTGAGGAGCTCACAATGAGCAAATGCATTGTTTGACATTACTTCTTTTCTTCTTTCATGGGGAGAGAGAGTTCCAAGTAGAGGTTGCTCTATCAGACTGGGTCCAGGAGGAAACAGGATGAGAGACAGAGCTACTCCGGAGTCACTATGTACATATAACTTTCACAAGAAAGAAACCTTTGTTGATTAAAGTCTGAGATTTGGGAGAGATTACAAGAGTATAACATAACAACAGAATAATCCATCCTATTGTAGTAGCTTTGTGTTGTGTCAGTTTAGCCATGCTGGGACTATATTAGTGCACTCCTCTCTGCATGCTTCTGGATTAGAACCTGCTGCAAGAGTAGTGTATATGAGATTCAGAAGAGAGAAATAAAGCAGCAGCCTGCATGCACTGATAGTCAGACTAAGGTGTGCTGAGCACACCTTGCTGCCAGTCTGCTGGTTCACCTTGTTGGTGTCCCTTAGCAGCTGGGCTGGGAGTTTCTCTAGCTCCCACCATATTTTTTTGTCCTCTCAAAGTCCTCTCACCAGTCTTTTGTCTTCCATGTGTGTACAGTTTCATGGCAAAGTGTGTCACATTCTGCAAGTTCCCTACATCAAGAGCTCTCAGGTGGTGAGAGATGAGTTAAAAATCAACTTTGTCCTTGTGAATTTCAATTTGAGCTCATGGGTTCCAGTTTTCCTTAACTTTCCCCTACTATACACCTAGTGTTCTGTTCCCAGCCTTAGGTTCATCACTGGAATTTCATAGACTTCTTCAGTTCCTGCAGTTGTTAAATTCCAATCCCTGCAGTGTATCCGTTATTCTTCACCACTCATAGTGGATCTGTTTTGGATTGGACCCTAGCAGATAAACTTAACCCTCTCCAGTCATAACTTCTATATGGTTTTGTAAAAGGCTTTATTTACATTTATTATTTCTAGTCATTCTAATAATACTTCTTCAGAGGAAGCACTATTATTTGTAATTCAGAAAGGAGAATAAACTTACTGAACCATAGGGCTTGCATTTGAACCCATGTCTTTGGCCATGTTCTTTAAACTAGGCTAGGCTTTCTCACTGCAAAAAACTTTAGTCATTAATATTGGCAGTACTTTGCTGATTTACAGCATTTCCCTCTAGAAATCATTTTGCACACTTGGACAATTCACAATCTTTTTTTTTTTTTTTTTTGAAGTATGGAACACAGAAGTGAACTTGTATAGCAAAACTGCACCCATTTTAGAGGCCAAATAATGACAGAGGAAAATATGACCTACAGAATATTACTTCGCATGCTGCAGTGCATTTACACACAATAATGAAGGCTCTGATATCAGCAGGAGAGAGGAAAGTGACAACAGACATTCATGCTGAACTCTTGCATTCTCTCTCAATGGAGCATGAAATAAGGCATGTCATCATGTCACCATACGCTGGGAAGGATTTGCTTAGGCTCTCACCCTTTCCGTATGGTGAATCTGCTTCACGGTGAGTCAGAATCTTCCACATTATGACTTACACTTCCTCTTTTCTTCCCTTATTCAATCCCCTGCCTTTGCAGATCTAGTATGATATTAAAATGCTACCTTGTCAGGAATACGTACAAACCTTTTAAGTTTCTCATTGTGACCGTAAGTTTTGTGAAAGGCAGATTATTAGAGTGCCACAAAAATATTTTGTAAGAGGGAAAAGGCATTAAGCCCTGGTAAAAATGCATCTTCATCAGCCCCGCCCTTCTTGTCTACCCATACCACATAAATAATGGTATTATTATGTTAATATATATCCTAAATTTAACCACAGAGTACAGCAGCACTAATAACTGCTAATAATGACAATTTCAAAAATACCTAGGTTCAGAAACTTAACCTTTCGAAGCCTCACTTATACAACTCGTTTCTAAAATAAGGGAATGAGTTTGGATAATCTCAGAGCTACATTTTATGACAATTTATTTTTCTAGGCTTTGTCTCATTCCTTCCATAATTATTTAGCCCCTAAAACTCCAGTTCTATATTTAATAATAGAGACATATCATTATGTTTTGATTGTGTTTTAAGATATCTCAAATACTATCCTAAATGAGTTAACCTAAATTCTAAGAAAACTCACTGTGGAAAACACGTTTTATTAAAAAATCAACTACTATCATACGAACATAATGTTTGAAGTTAACACAATTAAGAACTCCAATTTACTCTTTCCACATTAACCTACTAAATTGTTATTTTTATTCTATAAATCTTTGAAGAGCATTTTTCTAGATAGTTTACAGTTCAGGATATATGGGAATTCCAGCCAAGTTGGAAAATAGTTAAAATATACATAGATCAAGAAAAGATGAAGAGTCTGAATAGTGTCAAGTCTGGGATACATGTTCAGGAGACAGTGACAACATGATGAAATGGACATTGATTTAGGATATGCTTGAAAGATGACATTTAGTATTTTAAAGAATTAACCAAGTGTGGTAAATCCATTCTTTCCTTTTTTTTTTTTTTTTTGATTGCTGAAAAGTACACTGTTAGATTTTGATGATCTATTTTCTTGACTTTCAATCATAGCGTAAAACAAAATATAAAAGAAAAAGGAGAGGCTGTTTTTTTAATTCTGATTTTTAAATTTTAGTATATTTTGAGAATTAATTGACAATGCTTAAATAGATATAATGCATTGGAAGTTTAATAAATCTTTCTTTGTTGGGATTATATTGATATAACCTCAAACCTTCTGAAAGAGAGCTATTTACACAATTATGAATCCATGATTTGTTGGTCCAAAAATCATTGAAGCATGATATATATTTCCTGGAGGAAAGATGACCTTTTATAATACTTTTTCCACAGTTGAGTAGCCAATGTTTAAGAAATACATATTTCTAGAAAATTATCTCAATGTGTGTATATTCTTGATCAATCTTCTGCCTTGTTGCTTGGGGTTCAAAATGCACTATTCTAGATTTGTTTTAGGTTTATCATTCTTTGTGACTAAAATAGAAGATAATTTCCATTCATGTTATGTTTGGTGTTCAGAGTTGGTCAAAATCTTTGACACATTTTAAAAAGTTTGACAAATTGAGTAAAAAAAGAGGGAGACTGGAGCACCTGGGTGGCTCAGTGGGTTAAAGCCTCTGCCTTCAGCTCTGGTCATGATCTCAGTGTCCTGGGATTGAGTCCCACATCCAGCTCTCTGCCCAGCGGGGAGCCTGCTTCCCTTCCTCTCTCTGCCTGCCTCTCTGCCTGCTTGTGGTCTCTGTCTGCCAAATAAATAAATAAAATCTTTAGAATAAAAAAAAAAAGGAGACTATAATCTGTATATCTCAAAGTATCCAAATCTCAGATATTTCCTTATTAAATTTTTGTTTTCGCCATAAGAATTATCATTCAATAGGTATTGTGAATTTCCTAACCAGTCTGTGGCTATACAGTATGAAATGATAAGGGCCAGATACTGTGTCAACAGCAGGTCTTGAATGAGAGAAATCAGCTCGACTTCTGCAGTCACTTTTTCAATCATGGCATATTCGCATCACAGCTGGGAATCAAAAGCAGCTACTCATTTCAGGTAGCCCTCTTGCCCTTTATGCTTTCAAGAGAAAAACATATTGACCAGAAACCAAAGTGCTCACAAGCATTTGACCTTTAAAAGAGAATGAATCTTGTAAGAACCAGATAAAAAGAGTCATATGATCTATTTTTCTTCTTTCAAGTAAGAAGCTGGGTTCAGAGAAATGCATTTTATATGTCAAGCAGTATTTGGGATCCATTTGGATTTCAGAAGTAGATTATAATATTTTGATGTATTGAAGGATTTTGGACAATTAAATAAAACGTTAACATAAAATAAAGCCTTTTTTTTTTTTTTTCTTAAAGAAAAAAGCTTACAAGAGTTGGGTTAGCTTTAGATCTTTTTCTCTTATTATCAACTTGAGGATTAGAAGACAAGATTTCAGTTGCAAAGTTAGGAACACGTGCTTACACATGATACCTCCAAATACCTGAAAATTCAATGAGTGATCGTAGCTTGGTCCATAGTTCTATTTTTTCCCCGATTTTTAAAACTTGATAAAACATTATTTAAAGATTTTAAATATATTTTTCAAGATTCCAAGAAGTATTCATGATATTTTCTTCAATTGAAAAATTGCTCACTTTTTAATAAAAATATAATTACCTAAATATCACTGAATATGGCATATAAAATGTACTTCTTAGTTAAATGTTAATGTCTATTGTTTTTTTTTTTTTAAAGATTTTATTTATTTATCAGAGAGAGAGAGGGGGAGAGAGTGAGCACAGGCAGACAGAGTGGCAGGCAGAGGCACAGGGAGAAGCAGGCTCCCTGCTGAGCAAGAAGCCCGCCCGATGTGGGACTCGATCCCAGGACACTGGGATCATGACCTGAGCTGAAGGCAGCTGCTTAACCAACTGAGCCACCCAGGCGTCCTGTTAATGTCTATTGTTATAGTGCAATCTGTGGAGCATATAACCATGTCTATCTACTGTTATGTATATGGAAACACAATGTTTTGGAATATCAAAGAGTGGTTGAATAAATTGGAGTAGTGCAAGTCAAACTACATACACCTATATGTGTTTGTGTATGTGTGTGTATGTGCAGAAAAAAAAAACAACAACTGTGATATATTAAAGAATTAAATTTGTAGTCACTGAGTGGCTCAGTCCATTAAACACTGGACTTTTGATTTAAGCTCAGGTCAATGTCAGGGTCCTGGGATCAAGCTCTTCATCAGGCTCCTTGCTCAGCAGGGAGTCTGATTATTCTCTCCTCCTTTTTCTCTGCTCCTTCCCCTGATGGTACTCTCTCTTTCTCTCTCTCAAATAAATAAGAAAGTCTTAAAAAAAAAAAAAAAGAATTACATTTCGGTGCTTGGGTGGCTAAGTCAGTTAAGCATCTGCCTTTAGCCGGGACTCTGATCTCAGGGTCCTGGGATCGAGCCCCATGTTTGTCTCTCTGCTCATAGGGCAGTCTGCTTCTCCCGCTCCCTCTGTGATCTTTCTTACTTTCACTCCCTCTCAGATAAATAAATAAAAACCTTAAAAAAGAAATTTAATTAATAAAAGTTGCAAATATTTATATACATAAAATTTGGCAGAGTTTATCAGATAAGAGGATTTTGTTTTGACTTTTTATTACAGAAAAATGAGTTCAACAATACTGCTCAATATTCTAACTCATTGAAGAAATTTTTTTGAAATGAATTTTAAAGATTCTGTAGTATCAAAATAGATTTTTTTAAAATGAAAATCACAAATATAATCGGTGAGGCTGTTGTATATGATTAGGAGTATTTGTTTTATACTCTCAAATTTATTCTGAAATATTTAAATATATTCTTTCCATATCAGTACATGAAACTGTTTCATTCTTTCTAATAGCTACATATTTTATGCCAAAAGATTATTGTAAATCTTCCATTCACTTGTAGTGAATGTGTAGATATTTCTAGTCCCTTTCTTTTTCAGCGGTTATTACGATCTCTGTTAGCAGTAAATTTCGCTGAACTAACAGTTTTCCCTGAACTACTTTTGGCTATTTCCAAGAATGTTTTCTTGGAGAGAACATTATCACTACAATGGGACAGTATTCCCCTCCCCATCCCTGCAAACTTGTACAAAATTGACTGAAAAGCTATGGAGTGAGAAAAATATGATTATGTAACAACAGGCTTTACCACTTTTTTTTTTTTTTCAGTTTTTCCCAAATCAACATAAGGCCATTCCTTCATGCTATTCATGACATTCCACAACTCAGTCTTTCTCCTGCTGTTTTACATTTTGTTCTGAGAATTTATGTGTCCACTCAAATAATTACAGAAGGAATTTGGGAGACATTCTTAAATCTACATTTCTTTCACAAACCATATTCAATAAATGATGGAGTCCTGTATGTTCTTACTCTACCACAACATAGATTTTGCTTCCTCTCGTTTTACTGCACCCACCCTAGCATACATCGTGTCTTACTTAAAATACAATTATAATTTGTTTTCCTTCTTGCAAGCTAGTTTCTACATCTGCATTGGGTTCAGCTTTCCAAAGAGGGAACTTGGATGTTTTTTACCTGTCTTCTCCATCGTAGTAAACAACAGCAACTTCATTAGTTGTGGAAATGTAAAATCATACCTTGAATCTTAACTATCATTCACAACCAGATATAATCCATCTAAAAATTCCTGTGATTTTACTACAAAACTTTATTTTAATCCTATACCAAATATTTAGCAATTATTTTATTAGAGGCCTCTCTTCCCTCTGTTCTTCTTTGCTTTAAATGGCCTGTTATGCTCCACCTAAATCTTTCCTCCACAAAAGCTAGCATAATATATTTATCAAAGTGATTTTAATCCTGTCACAATTTTGCTAATACTTTTTGATATTTTTTCCATTGAGTTTTGAATACATCCAAATCCCTAAGTGGATCTACCGCATTCTGAATGACTAGATCCTGTATATTGGTCCTATTTACTCACGGGACCACAGCCATTTCAGACTGTCTTGTTTTTATCCCCTACCATTTACCTCTTGGCTTTTTAACATTATATTTTACAATTAATTAATTAATTTTGCCTGAACTTCTCTTAAAACATTTTATTTGACCAAAGTATTTGGTCAATGATTCCTATTTTTTGGTTACTACCTCTAATATTTGTGGAATGTTGATGTTCCAGTGTCATGATCTTCAGTTTCAGTAGCGTTCAGCAAAACATGATAAATTGAGGATGAGAGGAAACAAAATTCTCTTTTTTAATCCTCTTTATTTTTATTTTTTTTTCTTATGTTCAGTTAGACACTGTGTATTACATCATTAGTTTTTGATATAGTATTCAATGATTCATTAGTTGCATATAACACCCAGTCCTTATCACAACACATGCCATCCTTAACGGGTATTAAAGAGGAAACAAAAATCTACAGATACTTAGAGTTGACTTTCATTTCTCTGCTGAAACTATGGAGTCACCAATAGAAAGACTTCCCAGGGTTCCAGCTTCTCTAGCAACATTCATTCAAAAGCATGGAGATTTTTAGAAGCTCACTTTTGAAAAGCATTAGGAGCCAATAATTATTAAAAATTACTTTCTAATAGCATCTCTGACAAAAGAATAGTCAATTGAGAGAACGGGAGAAAATTAAACAAAGAAAACCCCAAAACCAAAAAACCTGTACACTTATCGAGATTCTCAAATTTTGAAATTTGATATGATCCACTTCTTTCCTAACCCCTGGGGCTTGGAGACCACCCTGAGAAGGCTGGTGACCCATTCCAGTCTCTGTGCAGTTATTTTATTTGAGAGGAAAACCTAGGAAACAGTCTCAGAGAGAGACAACTAAGAAGAGGAAAGAAAGGCTGACAATATACAGTGGATTATCTAGCAAGTTACCACTGTGGGCAACTGGAGATTAATTCTACCTGGAAGAATTGGGGTATTATATACAATAATTGTTTTCTCATCTAAAAGACAAATAAGCTTGATATTTTTTTCGTTAACACCCACTGGTCTTGTCTGAGAGCTTCTCCAGGGAAGTGTTAATTGTCCAATATTGTCAGCTTTTCTTACACACAGATATAGATGACAGGCTCTTTTGACCAGAGGAATACTTCATGCAAAGAACTTATAGTGGGGCCAGGATGCTCTGAAATTTTCAGTGTGGAAGGATATGGGTGTGGAACAGCAGCATCTTTTATAAAACCTCTTCTTAGGAATCCAGAATTTAAAGAAGGTATAATGATGTAGTGTAGGATTTGTATTGATGTATGTTTGTTTTCTTTGACCAAACAAACACATGAGGGCAGAGAATGCATTTATATTTGAGTGAAAAGTAAAAAAAAAAAAAAAAGAGGAATGTTACAGGCTAAAAACACAAAAACATTCTTGTATAAGATAGTCTGGGTGCTAGCTAAGTTGATTTGTTGATTGAAATTTTAAATCCCTTGATTATATTTAACTATATTACACTATGCTAGCTTAGGTCATCGTATTTCCACTTTCCTGAATTCATTTCGTGTGCTATAAGAACTCCCTCAGTGGCCTTAAACAAGAGGAATTACTCAGACTGTAATCAGCCCTAATTTCCAAATATAATGCTTGGCTACTTGTTGGCCAAGAATAAATTTGTCCAAAATAAATATTGCTGTAACCATCATAAACCCAGTTTTTAGTAGTATTGCCAAATAGTTTATAATTGTGGCGATACCAGTACATAGTATTCCCAACATTATATGCAAATTTCTAACTTTATTTCATCCTCAAAATATAGCATTTTAATTCTAGGGTTTTAGATATTCTGTAGACAAGTTATAGCATCTTACTTTGGCTTTCATTACTATTTCTCTGGTTACTGAGCAATTTGAATATCCTTTTATATGTCTGGAGTGTTTATATTTACTTTTTTTATAAAGTGCTGATCTAAGTTGTTTGTACTTTATTTTTTTTTTAATTGAGTTTTCTGCCAAATTTCTTATTGCTTGACAATAACTTATATAGATTTGTTTCAATGTGTTGGAGAGGACCATTTCCGTTGACTAGACTGCATTTGCAATCACTTCATTATATTGTTTTATGATTAGAAGTGCTTATTTCTTTAATAGGGTTTAGTTGGTTTTAGTATTTATTTTATGGCCAGCACATTAGTATCATCTTTAATTAATCTTTCCCCATGACAATGGCATGAAGTGTTTGTCTTCCAAGCCTGCCTAGAAACTTTGATGTTTTATCTGCATATGAGACCTATTACTTGTCTGGAGCTAACTTTTTAAATGGTGTAAGGTAAGAAGGAGTTTCCAGGGCTCTTTTTTCCCTAACTCTGCTACATCACATCATTCTATGGCCCCTTGATGGCTTGTACCCATTCTTTCACTAATCTGAGGTTCTTTTCTTTCTAGGTTTGAAATCTAGTAGATAATCACAGACACCATCCCAAGAAATAATTCATGGGAAATAAATTGAACTATGGCTTAGAGGAAACATGTGGTTTTATAAAGTGCATACATTTGTTATTCAAGATTAAATGACTTTTCCTCCTAAATATTAAAGATATTGTTTTATGGGTGCCTATGTGGATCAGTTGGTTAAGCATCTGCCTTCAGCTCCGGTCATGATCCCGGGGTCCTGGGAAACCTGTGTCAGGCTCCCTGCTCCTCGGAGCGCCTGCTTCTCTCTGTGCTTCTGCCTCTCTCTCACTCTCTCTCTGTGTCTCTCATGAATAAATAAATAAATAACCATAAAAAAGATATTGTTGTGTGCCTTCCAGGAACTGACCTAAATATTTGAAAGTACAGTACTATTATAAATTTTGTTCCTATCTGTTGGACAATTTTTGTTTCTTCTTCTGGAAGTATACAGATTTTTTTTTTCATTACTAATAGTCTAAAATGTTCCAATTATCGGTGTGTTTTTTTTGGAATTTTATAACATTTATTATTAATGATCAACATAACCAACCTAATATAAGATTATTTAATATATAATCACATTGATAAAAATGAGATTGGCAAAAGTAGCAAGGGTATTAAAACTTAATGATAAATAAATCAAATGAATATCAATACCTAATAATCATATGAGTGATCATTTTGAGAAATGTGTAGAAACTCATATTTGGTGAGTTTTGTTTAATATATGCCAATATATTTATAATATATAACAAATATTTCACAATAAGTTTCATATAGACAATTTCTTTTACTCATCATTTTAGCAACACATTAAGACAGGTAGATTTTTAGATTCAGGAGCAAATACTTTAGATTTCTCAATAACATTTTATTCCTAAACTATTGTGAGATATGATATTCATTAATACACAAATTCAGAAATATTTGTGGAGGACTTGTGGTAAGCAATGGATTAAGTTAGAGAATCCACTCAAAGCTCTTATTAAAAAACCTAAGATATGGTGATATTTCAATATAAGATGCTCTCATCTCCTTTCTTTGAAGTATCTTGAAACAGGTCATCAACATTCTCATTGATGTCATCACACTCTTTGAAATGAAGACAAATATTGCATCATCTCTACTCCTTTGTAACCCTAATTGATAAATTACACAATTTAAATGATCTATGTAACATCAGGTTATTAGAAAGGGTTCATATCGCCAAACACTTAAACCTGTTCTTTTTCTTGCCAGAAGCATATCATTTATCACTGTCACTGTTGGATAACTTGAGAGACATTGAAATGTCATCTCAACTGCAGATACCTTTTTTTAATAACCCGTTTCATTGAGTTAAATGATTTATCAAATATTTTGTTCATTCAAGAATGTTTACTGACATTTACTATATACTAAGTACTGTGCCAGAAATTTGAAACATAAGTAAAGCAAAATAATCTCTGCTCTCATTCCCTCATGAAGCATTGATTCAAATGAGATGACAAACATTAATCAAACAATTTTAACAATCGTGGATTGTACCAACATATAACAGGTGAGATTACACTAAGTGACATAAAGAGGAGTGCCGTAAGATACAAAATAGATGGAGCTGATTATTGTACATGGGGTCTTGGATATACAACCCTGACACCAGAAGCTGCAGATGTAATCTGGGATATATTAGGGAAAATTTGTAAACAGAGAAGTAGTAGGGTACATATTGTCCCCTGAACTCTCATTCTTCTGTGACCTAGACCAAGCATAAATGCTCTGTGTGTTCTGGCTAAGACTTTAGTAGAGAGAAACCATACTGGGTGCATAGGTGAGATCAGTTTAAGTTTGAGAACAAACCTCATCCCCACAATTGTTACTTAGGAGATCATAGGACACAAGACGCAGATCAAAAGATCCCTAAGCCAAGAAGTAGCATCCCAAGGCCCAGTATCTGCATCCCAACAACAGGCGCTTCATACCAAGACACATTCTTGATGTAAGGCTCATTGACGTCAATCAATGACATTATTTTCTCCTTATAGACTTAGGTCAACTGAGCCAGCTGCTGGCAAAGATACCTTACTGATCTATTCAGGAAGTTATCTTAGGAATTGAACTGAATCTGGATAGAAAGAATTATGTAAGCAATAGGTTGGAGGTGAGAAAGTAGGTGTTAGGAAGATGAGTGTTTAGGCAAAGAGAAATGCATATGCAAAGAGTAAGGTGGAGGACAGTATGACAAGGATCTGTATGAAGGGTGAGTGGTTGGATTAGACACAGATAGGAATAGTGAAATGCATTAATAATAGCGTGGTACATAAAGCTAGAGAGTTGGTAAACATAAAATTATGCTGGATTTGGAAACTGTTCTAATAATCAATTGGTCATTATGAACAGTAATGGCAGCGAGTATATTATATAAGTGGAATGCAGGGTTGCAGGAGTATAACATCATCAGATTTTGAAAAGAACAAGTTTGAGGGCACCCACAGTGGATATCCAGAGACTAGTAACTTTTCCTTCAATCCAGAAGAAATAATGGTGGTTCAGACTGGTGACAGTAGTGCATGGATTTGAAAAATATTTAGAAAGAACATTTTTGAAAATACAAGTTACCTATAATGTCACTTTCTTGTTCAAGTTATCAGTAGGCAATGGCTGTTCTTATAAAAATAATTCAAGGGTGCCTGGGTGGCTCAGTGGGTTAAAACCGCTGCCTTCTGCTCAGGTCATGATCTGAGAATCCTGGCATTGAGCCCCACATCGGACTGTCTGCTCAACAGGGAGCTTGCTTCCCACCCCTGCCCCCTGGTCTTCCTCTCTGCCTACTCGTGATATCTGTCTGTCAAATAAATAAATTAAATCTTTAATAAAAAAATAATTAAGAGGGTTACCTGGGTGGCTCAGTCAGTTAAGTGTCTGCCTTCAGCTCAAGTCCTGATCCCAGGGTCGTGGGATTGAATTCTACAACTGGCTCCTTGCTCAGTGGGGAGCCTGCTTCCTCCTCAGTCTGGTTCTCCCTCTGCCTGCCAGTCCCCTGGTTTTTTCACACATGTGCCCTCTCTCTCTAACAAATAAATAAGATCTTTAAAAAAAAATTAAAAAATAATAATTAAAAGAGTTAAACATGGCTACTGAATTAGATTCAAATCTTAGAGAAAAGCATTGCTCTTCAGTTTTACTCATGTAACTCATTTGAAATCTGTGCGTATACTTCTAAATAGAAATAAATGAATATGTAGCTTACCATGAACCAATACTGGAGGGTTCTTGCTGGTAAATAGGATTCATAATGGGTCGTCTCTCCAGATGTGAAGAGTTCATCCTTGGCACAAAATTAAGTCTTCATACTTACATAAGTAAAGACAAACCTATAGTATCAGTAGGTGGATATAATATTTATTCTGTCTAAATCAGTACGTTTTTGAGAATGAAGGTGGAAGCATGATTAATGATTACTTAAAAATATCAGTTATATATCAGCACTGACCCAAGCAAATAAGAACATATGGCCATCTTAAGTAGCAAATGTTGCTATTATTCCTAATAGCTAAACAATTGTGCATGACAACTACTGAAATGTTATATTTATTTATTTATTTTTCATTTATTTTTTTAAAGATTTTATTTATTTATTTGACAGACACAGATCACAAGTAGGCAGAGAGGCAGGCAGAGATAGAAGAGGAAGCAGGCTCCCTGCTGAGGAGAGATCCCAATGTGGGGCTCGATCCAAGGACCCCGGGATCACGACTGAGCCGACGGCAGAGGCTTTAACCCACTGAGCCACCCAGGTGCCCCTGAAATGTTATATTTAAGCATAAAAAGGTCTTTGTCCAGTTAATCAATGTTCCTCTATCTTAAATGCACTAGAAATGCTATTATAATAATTTCCTTTCTCATTCAGGATAGTAAATGAATAGGCTAATTTTCTACTCACATGGGTCTAGAATTTAAGCAATAATCAGCTCTGTGGAAATAATTAGAGTACTCTAAAATGACTTAATAGCAGACTTTTCAGATTTATTGTATAAATAGCAATTTGAAAACAGAAATTATTAGAAATGATTAAAACTCCTAAAAGATTATCTGATAATATGAGATATTATAGATAGATGAGGATAATGTGATAAAGTAGTTAAATTAAATTACTTTAGAAATTAGAAAAAAAGTGTGTGAATTTATTGCAATGCTTCAATAATATGTGAGTGTCCTAAATCAATAGGAGATTAACCTAAAACAAAGCTAGTTTTCTTAGCAGTCATTTTTATATTTACTTTATTTCAGTAAGTTTTTTTAAATGACATTACATTTCTCTATGAATGAGACTCTAAAAGAAATATAGGTTTAAAATGAGATAATACATAAGAATTAAAAAAAAAATAAAAACTCTTCCTTAAACTTGGGACTACAAAATGAGATAAGACGTAAGAATTAAAAATAAATACACTTCACAGCACTCACCAAAGCACATACCCTCCCCAATGTCCATAATCCCACCCCCTTCTCCCAATCCCTCTCCCCCCAGCAACCCTCAGTTTGTTTTGTGAGATTAAGAGTCATTTATGGTTTGTTTCATTTATTCTTCTCCTACCCACTAAAGCCCCATTTATTTAAAAAAAAAAAAAAAAAGAATTAAAAATAAATAAATAAATGAATAAATCTCTTCCTTAAAATTGGAACTGCAATCAAAGTCAGTAAGTTTATTTGGAAAAAAATGAAAGAATCATATTTATCTACTCCTATGTTGTGTAATCTTATTAATTCTCTGCTTCATATCTATTATAAAAGAAAATAGAGTAGATATTCACCACAACCCAATAAATATATAGATTACATACTGTCATGTGAGATGATAAACAAATAGGCATATTCTAAATTGACTGGCAGATATATTGTATTTTGAGTAATTAAAAATCCCCAACAATAAACTGCACATAATTAGGTCTACTGAATGATTTTTATAAGATATGCAATAGACATTTTCTTAAGCTTATAAAATATCCCTTCATAGATTAAACAAAGGGACAGTGAAGAACAGTGTCACTTCAGTAATATCTTAGATATGCAATAGATGATGTAATATTTTTTCCAAATGGGAAAAACCACATTGTGCAGTTATTTGAATAGTGTACCCCAAAATTCATGTCTACCTGGAATCTCAGAATGTGACCCTCTTTGAAATAAGATCTTTGCAGATGTAATTAGTTGAGTTCATACTGGATTATAATAGACCTTAAATCCAACAATTGGTGCTTTTATAAGAAGACCATGTGAAGCCACACACATAGGGAATAACACAAGAAGATGGGGAAAAAAATTGGAATATGCATATATAAACCAAGTAATGCAAAAGATTGCCTACAACCACCAAAAGCGGGGTGGGAGATGTTAAATTAATTAAACAAGGAGGCCATTAGAGGTAGCTCTTATGCTTTGTAGCCTAGATAAGTAAACCAAAATTGAAGCCTATAAATGCCTTCAGGTTAAAAATTCAAAACCTGGGGCACCTGGGTGGCTCAGTCATTAAACCCTGGCCTTCGGCTCAGTGTCCTGGGATTGAGGCCCCTGTTGGGCTCCCTGCTCTGCAGGAAGTCTGCTTCTTCCTCTCTCACTCGCCCTGCTTGTGTTCCCTCTCTCATTGTCTCTCTGTCAAATAAATAAATAGTATTAAAAAAAAAAAATCAAAACCTAAGGGCAACCAGTCACAAACAGCCAACAAATGCTTTCCCAAATGAGGCAACCACTTAAGCGACAGACAATCAAGTAATTTCCTTAGTTTACTTCTGTATCCTCTTTATAAAAGTCTTGCCCCTGGTTTCTAACATAGGAACACTCTGAACCACTTCCAGGTTGGCACTGCCCAACTCAAATTGATTTTTGCTGAAATAAACTCTTAAAAATTTAATACACTTCACTCTCTTTTAATAGAGGCACAGAGCAACTTCTGTTTCAGAGATTCAAGAAGGAAGCAACCTTGCCAATATCATTTCAGACTTCTGTCATCCAGAACTGTGAGAGAATAAATTACTGTTGTCTTAAGCCACCAAGTCTGTGGTAATTTGTTAAGACAGCCTTAGGAAACTAACACATATTGTTTATGCACAGTCAGGAAGCATTTATTTATTCCAGCCACTATAGTTAGGGCATAGGATTTAAGCAAATTCCAATTGATTTTGGCAAGATTAAATTAACCCCAAGCAAAAGAAAAAGGAATAAGACATGATTCTTGTCCTTAAGATAATTATAAGCCATTTAGAAGATAAATAAATATATAAATTCTTAGTACTCCAGATATCATTCCTACAAAAGCCTTATTTCCTTACCATAAAAGTACAAAAAAAAATTACTCCATAGAAGGGAATAAATATATTCTAGATCTTCTTTAAAAATCCCTTTGCTCCTCTCCAGAAAACTTATAACTAGTATTATCAATAACACTACATGTTTCCTATGAATGCTTTTGTAACTTTTTCACCTTTGCCAATAACAGTAATAATTTCATTTGTTTAGAATAAAAATCACATTTTATTTCATTTGGCGTATTCAATCCTTAGTTATGTTGTGGCTTATTAGGGTTTTGTATTTCTATTTGTATTGCTATAACTAGCAGCATAACTTATTTATGTTATCTTTCTATTATGTGTTGGTGTTTTTCTTATTTACTAGTATGAACACATTTTAAATAAGGATACATGATACACTTTATGTTAATGATTGTGGCAATATTTGATCAAATTTTAATTTAGTTCATGGTTCTTGACACAACCACTCAACATCTTTTGGAAAACTAGTTGACCATTTATATTTAACATATTCAAAGCTAAGCTGTTGTTTCTCTTTCAAACTAAACTGCCTGAAGTTTTCTTATTTTGAATGAATAGATACTTTATCTTTTTAGGAGTTTAGGTTTAAAAAAAAAACAAATGAATCTTGATTAATAAAATAAAATAATTGTGGCACTGAGCTCCTAAATTCCTTGGAATTTCATGAAATATAGGAGTGCTTTTTTGTTATTCATAAGGAAAGCCTTTCAATCATATCTGAATTTATGTTAACGAGGTGACTCTTGGTGAGTGTATAGATTAGTTTCGTGAGAGGGCTAGTTAATAGTAAAAATAACTAGGTGGTTAGTAGTTTAGAATTTTAGCTCTACCCACAATCTCCCAGGAAGAGAAAGGGGCTGAAGACGAAATTCAATCACCAAGGCCAGTGGTTTAATCAATCATATCTACTTAGTTAAGTCACTATAGAAATACAAGTTTTGAAAGCTTTCATGTTGGTGAATATAGTAAGTTCCTGGATTGGTGGCACGGAAGTTTAATACAACCTTCCCCCCTGCCTTGCTCTATCATCCCTTTCAGTTGGTCGTTCCTTTATAATGCATTAATATCATTAAAAGGTGTTTTCCTGGGTTTTGTGAACATTTGATTAAATTATCAAACCTAGCAAAGGGCTTGTGGGAATCCCTAATTTACAGTTAGTTGGTCAGATACAAAGATTGGTCCTGGGACTTAGGACTGGCATCTATAGTGCTGTCAGTCTTGTTGAACTGGACCCCTAACTTGTGGAATTCACACTAACTGCTGGATATACATCTGATATTAGAGAAATAATGTGGCTAAGACTGTGCATGGCAATTATGGAAGACATGGATGATGTCATATCCTGCAATAGAAAGTGTATCTTACTCTGAGTAGACTGATACAATGTGGCATCATTTTATTCTGATCTGAGCCAAAACTGATTCAAGCCTGGGTTATTAATTTGGTAATACTAATTTGTACTAGATTTTAGGGCATGGTCCTCTAACTTTCCTAACTGAGATCCTGGAAGATATGAAATCAAATATTGCTTCCTCAGGGCCCTAAGACTCCTTATATATTCACTCTCTTCTTCATCAGATTCCTGCTTTGCTTTCCTTTGCGGTTCAAAAATTTGACCAGTACATTGAAGGAGAGGCCAGTACAATGTGAGGCTCAAATTTTTATGTGTTCCTTCTCTTTGGAATCTGTATTAATTGCCAGGCTTTCTATAAGAGAATACCAGAGACTGGATGACTTAAACAACAGAAGTGAATTCTTTCACAGTTCTGGAGGCTAGTTTGCACTGTCCGTAGAATGGATTTCTTTTGAGGCCTTTTTACCTGGCGTGTAAGTGGCTGTCTTTGCCCAGTGTCTTCACATGGTCTTCCCGGTGTCTGTGTCCTTTTCTTTATAAGGACACTAGTCGTATTGGTTTAGTACCCATCCATAAGCCTTATATTACCTTTAAAAACTTTTTAACAATCTTACCTTCTCGCTGAAGGTGAGGAGTTCCATATCTTAACTTGGAGGTGGGAACAATTCACCGCATGGGTATCTTAACCCTCTGCCTCTAACTCCTGGCTGCCTCCACATCTCTGAATTCTAATTTTCTTTTCCAAAGTTTAACGACATTGCTAATTTTCTTATGGTTTCTCTACCACTTAGAGTATCTCCATGTTTAGGCCTTCTGGATTTCCAGCTTCTACCTCATCTCTGGGAAGAATGGGCAAATCATGTGAGAAAAAAAAGTATTAACAGAAAATATGGTTATTTCATCATTGTTCCTTTTTTTAATAGGAACTTGGCCCTTCAAATCCTGTTTGACTTATTATTTTTCCAATGTGCACTCACTGCATTCACATATATACACACTCACAAACATACATATACACCCCTAATATATAAAATCTGATTTCTGTCTCTCTTTTTCTTTTTTTGGTAGGAATGATGATAGCCATTGGGTTGCTTCATATATTTGGAAAGAATAAAAGTTATATATACATAATTAAGAATATGTATTAACTATATTCAAGTGGATAATTATGAGAAGAGGGAAAGAATGTTCGATATAGGTGTGTGATTCACTTGGCTGTTGTACCAAAGGGATGATGTAAAGCAATAATGATAGTACATCACTAAAAAATATTGACACAATACTTATTAAAAATGATTATATACCTATTATAAAGATCTAAAAGAATATAAGAATGCATGAGGAAAAATTGACCATTGCATAAAATCATACATCTTTTAATATTTGGGGGGTATAAATAAATAAGATTTCTCCTACATTTTGTTTCATGTTAAACATCTATTTTTAAACTCCATTTTCCACTTTAAGTCTTAAGCACTTTGAAAGCCAATATTCATAGAGCTTTTCTATCTTTATTGAAGCTCTTTGGTGAATTCACAGCACTTTTTAAAAAACAATCTTCTCTTCAAGAATACAGTAGTCAAAGTGGCTAGTTTTAACATTTATAGTAACGGAAAGATGCATGTGCATATACAAAGCTGGGTTTTGTTCTTTATCCTCACCATGACTATAAACCTAGCCCTTTGCCTTGATATATGGAATTCTATAACAAAGGAACCAACAGAATGGCCATCATCAGAGTGAGGAAATGTTTTATTTAACAAAGACAGAATGTTCCGGTGGAAAGAGTTTGCCATTTATTTTTCTTTTCCATCAGTTTGTGATCAGGCAATGCCAGCAAGATAAATTATCTGAGTCTCTAGGCCGTGGAGGCAAATCCAAACTGCATGAACTGAGTAAAATAAATAAATGAGAAGACATTAAAAAAAAAAAAAAGAAACAAACATGAAAATAGAGAATCCTTTGTTTGGGAAAAAGCATTAAATATGGTCATTCTCCACTCTGTCTGTTCTGAGCTCAACTGTCTCCCATTCTTTGTAAGTGCTGGGACTTGTTATGTTTATAACACTTATTTGGTTATTTCCCCAGCTTTGTGGCATTTCCCTGCACCTGCAGGCCAGTAATTAACTATAGGCAGAATGCTGGAATAATACTGAGGTCTCCTTACTGCTTTCCCTTCTCCCAGGAATCCCACTCCCATGCTGCTGGTTCAAAATAACAGAGACCAGTTGTTTTATATTATTTGCAGTTTTCTTATTTACAATGAGAGGTTATGGCCTATCCTTGTTACACCATCATAGCTATTAATGGAAATCTCTAATAACATTTTTATTCATTTAGAATTTATTTTGGTGCAAAAGATAAACAGGATTTATTTTGATGGAAGATGAAGATTAACTTATAGATAAATTTTGAATTATTGACAACTATCACCCATCTAAGTTGGTGCTTACTTTGTTTATTTAAAACTTATTTTTGGTGCCTAGATGGCTTAGTCGATTAAGTGTCTACCTTCAGCTCAGGTCATGATCCCAGGGTTTTGGGATTGAGTCCCACGTAGGGCTCCCTGCTCAGCATGGAATCTACTTCTCCCTCTCCCTGTGTGATCTCTCTCTCTCTCTCTCAAGTAAATGAATAAAATTTATTTTTGTTCCTTTATTTTAGTTCCTTATATTGTGGATATCTTCTTAAATCAATGTCTGTATATGTCATGTTTTGTGGATATTTTAGTCTTTTTGACTAATGATGATGCTTATTCAATATCTCCTCAAGAAAAATCTTTATTTTTCCCAACTAATAATTTATCATATAACAAATTGTTAGGGTGATCTGGGTGGCTCAGACTGCAACTTACTGGTGGTTGCAAAGGATGTCTAGAAATAACTGTCAAAAAATATAAACCAATATAGTTTTCTTCCCTTTTCTTTACTCTTCTGTTTTTTTTTTTTTCATTTTCTACCAGAAAAACTCATAAAAAGATATTCCCAGACTATCTCAAGAATGTAGAGTGAAGGACATTCTAAAAAATTTCAGGTCATTTTATGAGGTTATCAAAATCTTAACTCTGAAGCCTGATAAAATAGTTCAGAGTACAGAAAAATATTTAAGAACCTAATGGATAAATACTACATAATATTTAAGAAAGTTTGTATCTTAAATGCAGTAGATAATGTTATCCTTAACAAAGATGATTTATTCCAGATGCAAAAATATAGCTCAATATTAAAAAATTATCTTTGTAGATTTTCCCCCTAATTCATATATTTGGAATTATATATTTCCCAATTTTTTCTTCCTAGTCTATTTATCCTATTTTATTATACCCTTATTTTCTGAGTTAAAGTTTATATTTATTAATTTGTATCTTTTTTTTATTTTTAACACATTTTAATGTTTGAAATTGTGCCTTAAAACAGCTTTATTTTTCTTTTTCTAAGTACATGCACTTGAATCTTATTTTAGGCAATCTTTAATTAAAAAAAATAATACCCATTCATGCTGAGAACTAACATTAAGAAATTCATGCATTTTCCCCCCAAATGTTGTTTCCTTTCTCCCAGCAGTAAAATTTAGTGAAGTTTCATCCTATATAATACCAATTCCTTGGGTATGGATGATTTTAATTCCTTGTTTCTATAGAATTCTACAATAGGCTTATAAAAAAAATAATCCACCAGATATTATTTTCCTTTAGCTAATGGGTAATATAAAGGCTTCTTATACATTGGTGGGTAACAGAAAAGTTTCCCATGCTAGTGGATAGTGTAAAGGTTTTCCACATATCAGTACAGTGGCATGGTTATATAAAAACCATTAAAGTGTTGCAATTTTTGCATGATATGTGATTTTATAAACTACTGTAAAAATACATATCAATCTGTTCATCAGAAATTTTCACAATGCATTAAATTCCTATGAAGTCATCATCTTTACATAGAAAAGCAAGAGAGAATCAGCTGCCTTAATTACTACAGTGTGCCAAGAAGTTATTAAAACTACCAAAGGAGACCAACACTGATTCAGGAAAGAAATATTGGAAGGTCTCCCCAGATTTCATGCAATATTGCATAAAGCCAAGCCAATAACCTACACTGCAGACTTTTTCAATTCAGCAATCTGTAACACAAACAAACAAAAAACAAAAACAGAAAAAAAGGGTAAAATAAAAACCAGAACACAAAAATTGAAGTTCTTAATTGAAGTGTTTTGTGGATAGAATTTATATTATCATCTACATTTGTCATTAAGCTCCAGGAGTAAGAGAGTTATCAAATGGGACTGCATCAAACTAAAAAGCTCTACACAGCAAAGGAAATCATGAAAAGGCAACCTGCTGAATGAAAGGAAATATTTGCAAACCATGTATCTGACAAGGGGCTAATACTCAAAATATATTAAAAACTCATACAACATGGGGGCTTAAGTGGGTAGGAGAAGAATCAATGAAACAAGATGGGATTGAGAGGGAGACAAACCATAAGTGACTCTTAATCTCACAAAACAAACTGAGGGTTGCTGGGGGGAGGGGATTTGGGAGAAGGGGGTGGGATTATGGACACTGGGGGAGGGTATGTGCTTTGGTGAGTGCTGTGAAGTGTGTAAACCTGGTGATTCACAGACCTGTACCCCTGGGGATAAAAATATATGTTTATAAAAAATAAAAATTATAAAAAATAAAAAATAAATAAAAAAAACAAATATGGCAAAAAAAAAAAAAAAAAAAAAAAAGAAAGGACGAATACCCAACTTTTGTAGCAACATGGACTGGACTGGAAGAGATTATGCTGAGTGAAATAAGTCAAGCAGAGAGAGTCAATTATCATAAGGTTTCACTTATTTGTGGAGCATAACAAATATCATGGAGGACAAGGGGTGTTAGAGAGGAGAAGGGAGTTGGAGTAAATTGGAAGGGGAGGTGAATCATGAGAGACTATGGACTCTGAAAAACAATCTTAGGGGTTTGAAGTAGCGGGAGGTTGGGAGGTTTGGGGTACCAGGTGATGGGTATTAGAGAGGGCACGGATTGCATGGAGCACTGGGTGTGGTGAAAAAATAATGAATACTGTTTTTCTGAAAATAAATAAATAAATTTAAAAAAAAGAAAAAAAAACTCATACAACTCAATTATAAAAAACAAAACAAAGCAAAGCATATTAAAAATGGGCAGAGGAAAGGGTGCCTAGGCGGCTCAGTTGATTGAGTGTCTGACTCTTAGTTTCAGCTCAGGTTGTGATCTTAGGGTCCTAAGATCAAGTCCCAAGTAGGGCTCGAGGTTCAGTGCAGAGTCTGCTTGTCCTTCTCCTGCCTCCTCTGCTGCTTCCCCCCACTCTAGTGCTCTTTCTCTCGCCCTCTTTCAAACAAACAAACAAATAAATAAGTAAATAAAATCTTTCAAAAAATGGGCAGAGGAAGTGAATAGACATTTTTCTGAAGAAGACATACACGTGGCAGATAGGTACACGAGAATGTGCTTAACATCACTGGTCATCAGAGAAATTAGAATCAAAACCACAACGAGCTATCATGTCATCTGTTAGAATGGCTATCAAGAAGAAAAGAAATAACAAGTGTTTGCAAAGATGTGGAGAAAAGGGAACACTCTTACAGTGTTGGTGGAAATGTAAATTAGTGCAGCCACTATAAAAAACAGTATGGATGTTCCTCAAAAAATGAAAAATAGAACTACCATAAGATCTAGAAATTTCCCTTCTGCACACTTTTTAAAAGGAAATAAAGACAGGATGTAAAAGAGATATTTGTATTCCCAAGTTTATTATAGCATTGTTCACTATAGCAAAGATATGGAAACAATCTAAGCATCAGTCAGTGGATGAATGAATAAAGATGGGCCTTGAGGGCATTATGCTAAGTGAAATAAGCCAGACATAGAAAGAAAAATGGCATCACTTATATATGGAATCTATCTTTTTTTAAGTGTTAAATTCATAGAAATGGTAAAAAAGTGGTTACCAGGGGCTGGGGAGTAGGGAAAATAGGATAGGGTTGGTAAAAGATATAAACCTTTAGCTATAACAATAAGGTCTGAGGATCTAATATAAGACATGGTGACTATAGTTGATAACACCATACCATGTAATTGAAATTTGCTGAGCGTAGAATTTAATTGTTCTCTCCAAAATAAGTGGATAGATAGATTAAAAAAAAAAATTGAAGTGATGGATGAGTTAATAAACTAGGTGGTGGGGAACCTTTCACAATGTGTATGTACATTTTATGTACCTTACAATTTTATATATCAATTAAACATCAATAAAGTTGAAACTAAAAAAGAAACAATATATAACAAATTTTTAAAATACAAATAAAGGCATTTTTTTAAAGATTGTATTTATTTATTAGAGTGAGCACACAGATGAGTAAGTGGGAGGAGAGGAAGAATCTCAAGCAGACTCCTTGCTGAGCAGGGAGCCCGAAGTGGGGCTCAATCTTAGATCCCTGAGATCATGACCTGGGCTAACATCAAGAGTCAGATGCTTAACTGACTGAACCACCCAGGTGTCCCAAGTTATTCTTTACAATTTTTATTATGTTTCAGTGGTAAGGGAAGGGTTATCTTCTCCAAGTATAAACAATGGAAACCGTTTTTGTTGATTAACAGCAAATTGATGTTGGTGAGATCTAACGAAATGTCAAACCCTTCCATTTGCGACCTAATAAGCTAAGGGAAAGTTTTGCAATGCTTAGGGAGTAATTTAATTTTCTATAAGGGATTGTTTATGATTCCTTTAGCATTTAAAAACTTTTTCAAGTAGATTTTATTTTTTAAGAGCTCATTAGATTTACAAAAGAATCGAGACAATAAATACAGAGAGCTCTCATATCTACTCTCCTGGTTTCCCTTATTATTATTTCACATTAGTGTGGTACCTCTATTACAATAATGAGCCAATGTGAATACACTATTATTAACTAAATTCCATTGTTTATTGAGATTTCTTTAGTTGTTACATGATGTCTTTCTCTGTTTCAGGATCTAGTCCAGTTCACATTTATTTGTCATATGTTCTTATGCTCCTCTAGACTGGTATTTTCCTCAGAATTTTCTTGTTTTTGATGGCTAATAGTTTTGAGAAGTATTGGTTAAGTGTTTTATCATATGTCTCTCTATTTGAATTTTTGTTCAATATTTTTCTCATGGTTAAAATGGGCTTAGGTTTTTGGGAGGAAGACCATGGGACTAAAGTACTAATTTTGTCAAATTCAAGGAAGGGTATATTCCATCAGCATGACTTGTCCTTGTTGATGTTGACCTCGATCACCCAACCTAGATAGTATTTGACAGATTTCTCCCTGTACTTACTTTCTCTCATGTACTTCCTATACTATATGCAGCCCACACTTAAAGAGTGTTATGTTCCTCAATCTTGAAGGTGGAGTGTCTCCATAATTTATTCAGAATTCTTCTGCAGAGCAGATCTGTTTCTTCTTCTTTATTTATTTATTTAAAAAATATTGGTTCATATCAGTACAGAATCATTGATACTTATTTTATGCTTTGGGTTATAACCCAATACTACTTTATTAATTTTTTTGCTCAAAGGAGTTGGTCATTTAGAGCTTTTTCAGGTTAAAAAAGTGATTCAGTGTCCCTGTAATATATGACTCCCTCATCGACAAAAGTATTTCCATTTTTTTGAGCCGTTTGTACTTTCTGACACTTAAAGATGTTCCAAGCTTATCTTGTATCAGTTCTAGAATCTACCATTTCTCCCAGGAGCTGAGATAGTATTAGAAACCAAGATCTGGTTATGAGGCAGGATCATTGGTAGTAGATTTTCATTGCTTCTAGGACTTCTGAGTTGACAGAATTACTTCTATATATAATCATCTATATTTAAATTAAAATAAATATGATTTTTGTACTGATGCTTCCAACTCTAGTCCATTACCATGTGGATCATTCTAGTCTCTTCCTTTTTCTTGTTTGTAAATTCTCACTCCACTGGAAAGAAATCTGGCTTCCACCACATGCCATGCCATTTATTTATATAATTGTTCAGTTCCATAGTATACTATATATATACACACACTCACACATATATACTGGTTTCCCATGGGGAAAATGTATCAATTGGAAGAAATTTCTTATGCACATTTTCTTTAGTTCACAGATTTTTATTACTTAAGTGAACCATTTTTCCTCTCAACCCCTTAATCGAGGCTGTTCTATATATTTGTAATACAGATAGAGTTCACAATTAGCACTCCTTCTTGAAATCCCAAACTTAAAATAGTTTTAAATATTTTATTTATTTATTTATTTGAGAGAGAGAGAGAGAGTGAATGCAAGTACACTAGAAGGGTAGAGGGAGAGAATCAGACTCCCCACCGAACATGGAGCCAGACAGATCATGACCTGAGCTGAAACCAAAGTCCGACACTCAATTGACTGAGCCACACAGGTGTCCCCCAAATATTTTTCTTTCTTTCTTTTTTTTTTTAAGATTTTATTTATTTATTTGACAGGCGGAGATCATAGAGAAGCAGGCAGAGAGAGAGGAGGAAACAGGCTCCCTGCTGAGCAGAGAGTCCAATGCGGGGCTTAATCCCAGGACCCTGGGATCATGACCTGAGCCGAAGGCAGAGGCTTTAACCTACTGAGCCACCCAGGCGCCCCTATTTTTCTAAATTGCATACATTAAGGTAAAATCCTTTTGCTATAAAGTTCTATGGGTTTTGGAAAATGCAAAATGTCATGCATTCATGATACAGATTCATGCAGAATAATTTTACAACCCTAAAAAAATAAACAAACAAACAAAAAACAAAAAACAAAAAACCACCCTGTGTTTCACCTATCCTAATTTCTCCCACTGCCAAACCCAGGGAATCACTGATGTGTTTACTACCTTTATATGGATATCATATAACTGGAATCATATAGTACATAGTCTTTTCAGACTGGCTTCTATTACTTACAAATATGCATTTAAGATTTATTCTTTTTATTTTTTGCAATGTGATAACTCTTTTAGATTTATTGCTGAATAATATTTCATTGTATGGATGTGCCAAAGTTTGTACATCCATCCACTTATTGAAGAGCATTTTGGTTATTTCTAGGCTTTGGTGATTATGAATAAAACTACTATAAACATTTATATGCAAATTTTTATGTGGACATAAGTTTTTAAATCAACTGGGTAGATACTTGGAGCACAATTATTGGTCATAATAGTATGTTTTTGTTTAGTTTGGTAAGAAACTGTCAAACACCCTTCCGAAGTGGTTGTGCCATTTTGTATTCCCAACAGCAATAAATGAGAGTTCCTGTTGCTCAGTATTATGGCCAGTAGTTCTTGGGTATTATATCCTTTTTCTTTTTTCTATGTATTTTAGTTTGGGAAGGTTACATTGACATAATATTCAGGATCACCAATTTTTTTTTTGGCTATTTTCATTTTATTAATGTGCCTGTTAAAGCATTATTTTTGCTACAGTGTTTTTTTTAATTTCAAGTATTTCAAATATTTTGATAACTTTCTCAGAATTTCCATCTTTTTGTTATGTCACTCATCTGCTATTGCATTTCATTTATCTTTTCCATTAGCATTCTTAACAAATTAATCATAGTTACTTTAAATATCCTGTGATAATTCTAATATTTGTTAGTTATCTGATTTTGCTTCTTACTTTGTCTCTTCAGACTATTTACCTGACTTTTACCATAATTATGATGTTTTATTGAAATCCAGGCATTATATATCAAGAAATTGGAACTGAGGTTAAGTAGGCTTTTAGTATGAAATTGTATGTTAATCTTGGTATATATCAGGCTGTGTCTAGTATTTGGTACAGCCATATCCATGGGTGTCAAAGACTTCAAATACCCCTGGTATTCTTGTTTTCTTTTTTCTTGTTGTCTTTGTGGTTCCCTAAGAATTTATTATTTAATAAAATTTGAGCTTTGCAGCTCTTTCATCTGTAATCTTCAGTTATTTTATTGGTGCTTTATTACTATGGTATAAACATAGTAAACAGTGGGGGAAAGGAAATATTTTATAACAAAAAAAAATTCCATAACAAAAACTCAGTCTATGAGGTGATTTTTGTCTACCTTCTCTTATCTCTACAAATTAAAAATTATTACTTTTATTACTTTTCTTGTCCTCCATCCCTATTTAGGTGAACAGGAAGATAGAGGGGGCTAGCATTATGTAATTGCTTTTCTGGCTATGTGAGATAAATCTCAGTAGATTATTTTTTGGTAGAAAATAGGCTATTGTTATGCAGAATACATTGGTATATCTGAAAATGATTGTTTTTCTCCTTGCCCCCACCCTTGCCAGAGGCATGAGTTGAGTTTTTCTGGCTCTTCACCATGAGAACCTGGTGATATTCCTGGTGGTTTTAAACCCTCAAAAGTGTGGGGGTCCTTCTAAGCTGCAGCCCCCACTAGTTTCTTGGTCTCAAGCTAGTTCACACTCAGCCTCCAGGAACTCATCAATGACTGTTTAATTGTCTCTACCAGTTTATAATTCCATCTGTGTCTCCTCTAGGTAAACTAATCTCAGGCTCATTTCTGCATGTTCACCTGTCTCTTTCGATTCAGAGAATTACAGTTCTCAAATGAGTGCAAGAAAAATCATTGCTTTTCAATTTGTTCAGCTATTATTATTGTAATTATTATTTTTCTACAGAAGGCTATGACAGCTCCCCAAATTTTTTCATGCTGAAGCTGAAACCAGAAGTCCTGATCATTTTTCACATGTACAGATTCTTAGTCTTGGAGCAAAAAGCCATCAGAACTTCATAACAGTTTATATAGAGTATACATAGGAACCTCCTAAATATATATTTACAACCTCCCAAATGCAGAGGTCATGAAACCTAATTTTCTTCAGTTTCTATATGGAAAAGCTACAGTTTTCCTCTAAGGCTGTAATACATTTTCTTATAAATTTTGCAAATTTGCTTCATACACACACACAGGTTAAAGAAGCATAAAGACTAAATGGCCTTGAATAGAGAACCATGTTTATACAAATACCTAATGGATGTATGAAGCATTCCAGACATTTAAAATGCACAAGAATTACATTTCTGCCCAGGGGTCTTCAGCTTTATTTTGCAGCAAGTAACCTTAAATATGTAGCCCTATGATAGCTTCCTTTTTCACATCTGGCATTCTCAATTTAAATGGCAACATCAACTGTTCATCTGTACTGTGCCTCTTTTCCACTTCGTTATTGGTTTGTAGTAAATAATTTTTCATGGTTTACCACATTTGCATTTTGATATTAACTGATACTCTACCAACCTTTTATCTTGAGATGAAATAGGACATCTTTTTTTTTTTTTTCCTTTTTCACTTATGGACAATGACTTTCAATTACTAATATGAGGGTAACCAGTAGGGCTTCTCCCTCAAACGATGTTAATTCTTCTTTTTGCTATTCTATCACTTGTGCCAGTTAGTGATCATATTTAATTTCAGATTCAGTGAATTACACTATAAACCTAGATAACTCTGCTTTAATGCATTGAGCAAAAATTAAAACAAACAAACAGCCTATTTCATACTGAAATACTGATTAAGTATTATTTTGAAACTTGGAAATCCAACCACCTTATATCTGCATTTCCATATGGCAAAAATCAGCTTGACTGGACTAACTGTTATTATCTTCAATTACCAAGTTTATTATCTCCTCGTGTGTGTGTGTGTGTATGCATGTACTCAACTTACTGAAATTAAGGAAATGGGATCCTTTATTAAAGACAATGCATTTGTGGGGCGCCTGGGTGGCTCAGTGGATTAAGCTGCTGCCTTCGGCTCAGGTCATGATCTCAGAGTCCTGGGATCGAGTCCCACATTGGGCTCTCTGCTCAGCAGAGAGCGTGCTTCCCCCCCTCTCTCTGTCTGCCTCTCCATCTACTTGTGATTTCTCTCTGTCAAATAAATAAAATAAAATCTTTAAAAAAAAAAAAAAGACAATGCATTTGCTTGCATGCTATCCTTTCTTTCAAATTTGCAAGTAAAATTGACAAAGTATTATAAATAAACCAAAATAAATAATTTTGGTGTACACTAGGGCAATTTTTAGTCTTCATTACAAAAATAGATAATTGTGATTTGGCAAGTAAAGTATTGTTTAGAGAAGATTTCTGAACTGTATGATACAAACTAGATTTACAAATTCCTTTATCCTTGCTCAGGCATTTTTCTTTTAAAGAAATATATTACATTGACATATATTTATCTGGTATGACAATTAGGTTATTTTACTTTCATATCTCTCAAATTGGCAAAGTCATTCCATGAATGAAACTAACCAAGAAAAATATGGTCTTTTTCAAGTATAATTCCATCCTGACTCAAACTTGATTCTTAAATGGTATTATCTCTGAATTGCCATTTTATGAGGATTTAAACACATGAACTCTTCATTGAAGGTTGGTATCATGTACTCATAACAAATAGTCACTGGCAAAGAATAACTGTGACACTGAAATGCTGTCAAACTTGTATTGGTTCACCTGAAAATACAGGTGAAATACAGGTGAAAAAGTTGAAGTTGAGTTGCAGATTCTCATGAATGATTTTTAAACATAATTAATGGATTTTTTTTTGTTTGTTTCTTTTAGTTACTGTTGTGGATATAAAAATACCTCAACAGTGGCTGAACAATAACATTTATTTCAAAATCTATTCCAAGTTCAAAAGTTCAGAGAAAGTATAGAGCAGATGCTTGTCTCTGCTCCACCGGGGGTGGAGCTATAGTAGAGAAGCCTTCTAGCCTGGGTGAGCTCCACGGCTTGGAGCTGGAATGATCCAAAGGACTATCCACTCATATGTCTAGTGGTAATGCCAGTGAATTCAAAGACTTTATCAATAAGGGGATACTGTATGTTATTAATCACTATCAAATCTATTTTACTATTACTTGTATCTGTTACCAAATATGTGTTTACTGTTATATCAAAATCCATATTGATATTGAGTTCCCAAAAGCACTTCTGGTTAAAAATATTATTATAAATCTATTCAAATGGGAAAATGTAAGCATTCAAAACCAAGTAATAAACAAGAGTGCGTATGTTGATTAAAATTTGTCTTCTATGTTTAATATAACCATTACATAATCCTTGAAGAGAATAGAATGCAAACAAGACATTTCATATACTACACACTCAATATTATGCTGGGGGATGTCATAGAGTGATAAAACAAGTAAACATGGGCTGCCTGGGTGACTCAGTGGGTTAAGCCTCTGCCTTCAGCTCAGGTCATGATCTCAGGGTCCTGGGATCAAGTCTTGCATCGGGCTCTCTGCTAGGCTGGGAGCCTGCTCCTTCCTCTCTCTCTCTCTACTTGTGATCTCTCTCTGTCAAATAAATAAAAAAACTTAAAAACAAACAAACAAACAAACAAGTAAACATATTTTCCTGCTATGTGCTTTATGAAGTTGGCCCAGCTACCATTGAATTGAGTATTGTGTCCAAAGTTTTTATGTTTTCTGCCTCAGAAACATCTGTCCCTTTTAGACTAAGTAAGCGTAAGTATATTTTTTTCCATTTTAATTTATTTTCAGTGTTCCAAAATTCATTATTTATGCACCACACCCAGTGCTTCATGTAATATGTGTACTCAATAATACCAAACACCAGGCTCACCCAACACCTCACTCCCTTCCCTCCAAAACCCTCAGTTTGTTTCTCAGAGTACACAGTCTCTCATGGTTTGTCTCCCCCTCTGATTTCCCCCAACTCACTTCTCCTTTCCTTCCCTCAATGTCTTCTGTGTTACTCCTTATGCTCCACAAGTAAGTGAAATCATATGATACTTGACTCTCTCTGTTTGACTTATTTCACTCAGCCTAATCTCTTCCAGTCCCATCCATGTTGGTACAAAATTTGGGTATTCATCCTTTCTGATGGAAGCATAATACTCCTTTGTATATATGGACCATATTTACTTTCTCCATTCATCCGTTGAAGGGCATCTTGGTTCTTTCCAGAGTTTGGCAACTGTGGCCATTGCTGCTATGAACATTGGGGTACAAGTGGCCCTTCTTTTCCCTACATCTGTATCTTTGGGGTAAATACCCAGTAGTGCAATTGCAGGGTCATAGGGAAGCTCTACTTTTAATTTCTTAAGGAATCTCCACACTGTTTTCCAAAGTGGCTGCACCAGCCTGCATTCCCACCAACAGTGTAAGAGGGTTCCCCTTTCTCCACATCCCCTCCCAATACTTGTTGTTTACTGTCTTGTTGATTTGGGCCATTCTAACTGGTGTAAGGTGGTATCTCAGTGTGGTTTTGATTTTGATCTCCCTATGGTTAATGATGATGAACATTTTTTCATGTGCCTGTTAGCCATTTGTTTGTCTTCTTTGGAGAAATGTCTGTTCATGTCTTCTGCCCATTTTTTGACATTATTATCTGTTTTGTGTGTGTTGAGTTTGAGGAGTTCTTTATAGATCTTTGATATCAGCCCTTTGTCTGTAGTGTCATTTGTGAGTATCTTCTCCCATTCCGTGGGTTGTGTCTTTGTTGACTGTTTCCTTAACATGTAGAAGCTTTTTATCTTCATGAAGTCCCAAAAGTTTATTTCACTTTTGTTTCCTTTGTCTTTGAAGACATACTTTGAAAGAAGTTTCTGTGGTAAATGTCAAAGAGGTTACTGCCTATGTTCTCCTCTAGGATTTTGATAGATTCCTGCCTTAGGTTGAGGTCTTTTGTCCATTTTGACTTTATCTTTGTTTATAGTGTAAGAGCATTCATTGGTCTTTTTGGTTTCATAACTACAGTCTTCTCTCATGGTTTTCATATTTTTATTTTTTTTAAATATTTTTAAAAATTTATTTGAGAGAGAGAGAGAAAGAAACAGAGAGAGCAGAAGCAGGGAGAGGCAGAAGGAGAAGCAAACTGCCTTCTGAGCTGGGAGCCCAATGTGGGGCTCCATGTGAGGCTCCATCCCAGGACCTAGAGATGATGACCTGAGCCGAAGGCAGATGCTCAACCATCAGAGACACCCAGGCACTTCCCTTCTTTTTATTTTAAAAATGAATCCTATAGTGGGCTTTAGTACATTGATTTTATTTAATAGTCATGTATTTAGAATATTGAAAAAAGAAATGCTATGCAGAAAATTAGTAAGAAGTGAAAATAGCCAAGTTAATCCCAAGTAGATCAGAAATACAATAATATTATTAGCACCCCTGAATTTTATTCTACTTCCTTTTCAATTGTCACACCCACCCCATCATATACATAACCACTAACATCAAGGGGTGGTTTTAACTTCTTTCTGCAATTAAGGTAAGTGGTCTGATATGGTATGTACTCTTTCATAGCTGCCTTCTTTGATCAATGTTTTATGATGTAAGATTCATTCATGTTATTAGTGTCCATTTTCATTGTGTTGGTTCACTAATATGCCAAATACACAAAAACTGACCCACATACAAATATACATAATCCAGTCTTGTTAGACAGGGATGGAGGGAGAGAGAGATGAGAGAGATGAGACAGAGAGGAGAGAGAGTGGGGAAAGAATTGTATTGGGTTATGTGGAATGCAAAGGCTCAGTTTTAATATGTAAGATACATTTAAAAGTTTCTAAAGTGGTTCTGAAATATGCACGCCCAGTAACAGTATATACAATTCCTTGCTGTTTTGCATTCTTGCCAAAATTAAACATTGTCAATTATTTTATTTCAGCAATTTTGGTAAGCATATAAGGGGATTTCACTTTGTCTTTCTTAGCTTATATTGCCATGATTATTAAAAATATTGAGAAAAATTTTATGTCTGTTTATTGTCCATTTGGATACTAAGTTATATACAATGTCAAGGTTCTTGTCTACCTTTCTATGGGCTTGTATTTTCTTATGATTTTTAAAGGAAAGTGTATGTGTTCTGCATATAGACTATTTTGATTATGCTACAGAGGTATTCTCTTGATTTTTTAGTTTTGCTTCTTCACTGACTTATGATATAATTGTTTATAGTTGGCCTGTATTTTAACACAGTCAAATGTATCACTATTTTTTACTAATACATCTCCCTTCCCTACCAAATTTTTATAAAAGTATGCTCCTATATTATGATTTAAACATTTTACTGGCTTGTCTTTTAGTTCTATAAAACGTTTGAAATAAAATTTTGCCTTTCATATGAACAAGGAGTCAAGATAAAATTTTTCCCTTTTGAATAATGGAATCCAACATAATGTACTGAAACTTTTCCTCTTCTTTTCAATTTCTTTTTTTTTTTTTAAGATTTTATTTATTTATTTGACAGACGGAGATCACAGAGAAGCAGGCAAAGAGAGAGGAGGAAGCAGGCTCCCTGCCGAGCAGAGACCCTGATGCGGGGCTCGATCCCATGACCCTGGGATCACGACCTGAGCTGAAGGCAGAGGCTTTAACCCACTGAGCCACCCAGGTGCCCCATCTTCTTTTCAATTTCATTTTTGTCATAAGTCAAATGGCCTTTTGCAAGTCTGTTTTGGGTGACCTTTTTGTGATCTGTTATTCCATTTTTTATCAGTGAGGAAATACCATACAATTGTAACTAATTTAGCCCTATGATAAGCCTTGATGTTCAGTAGTGTAATTCCTCCAACTTTGTTAATCTTCTTCAGTATTCCTTTGATTATTCTGGAAGTTTTCATTTCCATATAAATTTAGAACTAGCTTGTCAATTACAAAAACCAAAGACTGCTGGGGTTTTGATTGGAATTGAATTGAATTATAGATTTATTTTAGAATAATTGACATTACAGGGTACTATGTTCCAGTACATTAACACAATCTATGATCTCAGCTACTATTTTACAGATTGTGTGTGTGTGTGTGTGTGTGTGTGTGTGTGTAACATTAACACACAAATTTTGTTAAATTTATTTCTAAGTACTGAAAGACTTTTAGTGTTCCTTTAAATGATTCATTTCTGAAATTTTGTTTTCTATTCTTATAAATACAGATTTGCATTTGATATTTGTATATTAATATGATAGCAAGTGACATTGCTAGATATCATAATTTTATAAATTCTTATAGTTTATTTTTCTAAACTGTCTGCATATGCAATAATGCCATCTACAAATATTGACAGAATTCATTCCTGCCTTAAAATTCTTGTCTTTTTGTTGTTTTGTTTTGTTTGTGTTGCTATTGTCTTATTTTCTTTTGACATATCTGATGTTGTATTGAATAAAAATGATGAGAACAGAAATACTTTCCTGAGAACTCAACAATTACCTTTACATAGTTGTTAAAATTTATTTGATGATACACAACTGGCATAAGGAAATTTCTATTCCTTGTTTTTAAGTAAATTAATATCTGTAACTTGGACTATCATTTTGGTAACATTGTAAGTATGCAATCATTTTATTTTTATCTCCTCATATATTGTGTCCATATAGATATCTTCTTTGAAATGTCTACTAATTTTTTTTTCATTATTAAAACTAAATGAACTATTTGTTTCTTACTGGTTTGTTATTATGTTATGTTATATTATATATATTATATATATATATATGTTATGCACTATGTTATACAATTTGGATAAGAGTCTGTTTTTGGATATATGAATTATATATCCCTCCTCCATTCTTGACATTCCTTTTTACCCTTGTAGTTATATATGCTGATAAATAGCAATTTTCTTTTCTTTTCTTTTCTTCCCTTTCATTTTCTTTTCTTTACTTTTTTTTTTTTAGTTTGAGAGGGAGGGAGAGAGAGAGAGAGAGAATGTGCAGGGGGATGGGAAGAAGGGGAAGGAGAAAGAAAATACTAAGCAAGTTCTTTGCCCAGCAGAGCCCAATACGACCTCAATCCCACAAATTTGGTAAGTGCTGTTTTGTTTTTTTTTTTTGTTTTGTTTTTGCTTGTTTAATCTTTCCTCTCCCAAGCCTGAAGATAAACTCTTATATTGTAGTCTAAAGTCTTTATTGCTAATCTTTCTGAATTGAAGAAAATTATTAATCTGGAAATAATATCAAGGACATAGTGTGCAATATGTCTTTTTTGTCATATGTATGTTATTGAACTGACCATTACTTAAAAAAAAATAAGAAGTTTATTCACAACACTTTTGGGTCACATATGTTAGGTAAATATTTCTAGGTTTATCTATCCTTGTGAATATACAAATTTGTATTATATACTATACATTTATCATAAGTCTTGATTATTTGCAGTGTAAGTCCTCCAGCTTTTAATAGTTCATTGAACTTACTTAATAATTAAAGAAATATTCATATTTTTATTATTTTTCTTGTCAATTAAAATATTATCATAAAGTTGTTTGTAGTATCTCGTGTTTTTTAATATCCACACTCTAAAATTATTTCTGGTAATGGAATTTGTGCTACATTTTTTTCTTGATGAGTGTTCTAAATTGTTCACCAATTCTTTGAGTTTTATTTGATGAGCATTGTGGTTCATCTCATACCTTATTGACCTTAGCTCTACTTCTAGATGAAACTATAATAAACCTTCAGTTTTCAACTCATTTTGGGTTGTGTCTACCTTAAACACACACATCACACTTCTCTTATTCTTGCAGTAGATTCAAATATGCTGACATAGAAGATTAAGGTTGGGGACTGTTGACAGATTCAAATACTGGGGATGCACTGCCCTTAAGGAGCTTTGGAATAAAATGGAATGGAAACCTGCAAACACTTATTTTCAATCTTTTTGTTAACAACTTAAAGAATCATTTGTAAATATAAACATAACTGAGTCTTATTTGATCACCGTGGTAATCAACTTGATAATACACTGGTGATACTGTTTTTCCTGCTTTCCTCTTTCAGTGTATCTAGAATGTCCCTCATTCCTGCTCTGGAAGAGAACTTCCCAAATAAACTACTTCATGCAAGTTACTGTTCTAACATCTATTTGCAGTGAAATCATCAACTTTTAGGCTTTAAAATTTATTCAACTATATTTCAAAATCTTAATTTCTGCTCTTTTCTATACTAAAAACTTCCTTTTATTTCCTTTCTATTAAATTGGCTGTTTTAATTTTATTTTTGAGATTTGTGCTTTGATCACTAATCATCAGCCTTTCTTCTTTCTAATGTATAGATTTAAAACTACAAATTTTCTAGCAAGCACCAAGTGCATCTTACAAATTATTTTTTATATTATTTTCTTATATCAGTAAAAAATATAGTTTTCTTTAGGGTATTTTTCTTGGTTAAGGGAAATTTAGAAGTGTGTTATTGAACTTCTAAACAATTGGAGACTTCTTAGTTATTATTTGGTTATTTATTTTAGTTTAAATTTACTGTAGCCAGATATCATATGTTGCATTATTTGAGGTCATATGAGATATATTTTTATATCTCATATAAACTCATATGTATCAATAGATACTTCATATTATCAATAGATATATATCAATAGATACATATCTAGGCATATGTATCAATAGATAATTCATTTGTATTATTGAGTAGTATTCCACAATACTACTATATTCAATATAATATATTACTATTAATGTTATCTTTTCCTCCTCAATATTTTGTGTAATATTTGAAATTTGGTAAGTATGTATTCTATTGTTATTGTTTTCATAGTTACATGTACGTGCATTAGTAAAATTTTGTTAGTCATGTTATTTGAAATCTTCTACTTTTTATTGTTGTTTTCTTTCTTCTTTTTAAGATTTATTTATCTATTTATTTTAGAGGGAGAAAGAGAGTGTTGAGTGGTGGGAAGGGCAGAGAGAGAGGAAGAGAATCCTTAAGCAGACTCCCCACTGAGCATGGAGCCTGATGCAGGGCTCAATCCCAGGACCCTGAGATCATGACCTAAGCCAAAATCAGGAGTTGATCATTTAACTGACTAAGCCACTCAGGCGCCCTGATTTTTCTTTAAATTACAGAGAGAATCTTTTTATAATGCATAATAGATTACAGATTTGTATATTCCTCCTAATTCTGTCAAATTTGATTATCTATTTTGATATCTTTATTGAGTATAGTTTATACATGATTAACTGCATATATATAAAGTGTAAATTTGAGTTACTATTGACAAATGTTTATGCCCATGAATCCATTAAAACAATCAAGATAAAGAACATATTCATCATTCTCTAAAGATTCCTAGTGCCTGCTTATAATCCATTTCAGTTCCCGTATCATTCCCAGAGCAAGACTGAGCTCTCTGTCAATATAGATCTGTTTGAATTTCATATAATTTTATGTAAATGGATCATACAATAAATACTTTTTTTCTTCTTCACTTTTTTCTTACTTCTTTTCTTAATTCTTTGACTCAGCATGATTATTTTGAGCTTCATCCATATTGACATATGTATCAATAGATAATTAATTTGTATTATTGAATAGTATTCCACAACACTACTATATTCAATATAATATACTACTACTATTGAATATAATTGAATATTCTACAATTATGTGAGTTTTTCCAGTTTTGGATTATTACAAATAAATCTTTTAAAAATATTTCTGTAGAAGTTTTTGTCTTGATATATGCTTTATTTGGGGTAAATTCCAAAGAGTTAAATGATTTGACCATATGTATAATAGACATATGTTTGACTTTTTAAGAAATTCTCAACTGGGGACACTTGAGTAGCTCAGTCAGTTAAGTGTCTGCCTTCAGCTCAGGTCATGATCCCAGGGTGCCAGGCTCCCTCTTCAGTGGGGAGTCTGCTTCTGTCTTTCCCTCTGCCTGCTTCTCCCCCTGTTTGTGCTCTCTTGTGTTCCCTCTCTCTCTCTGGCAAATAAATAAATAAAATATTTTAAAAAATTGTCAACTGTTTTACAAAGTGGCTGTCCCATTTTATGCTCCCACCAGTAGTTTGTGAGAGTTCCAGTACCTCCACATCCTCATCTCATAATGAGTATACAATAAATAATAGGTTATGCTTGCTAAGAAAAAAAAAATTTGTAGATCTTCAAATTTATTCATTCTATTTCTTTTTTTTCTTTTTAAGATTTTATTTATTTATTTGACACAGAGAGATCACAAGTAGGCAGAGAGGCAGGCAGGCAGAGAGAGAGAGAGAGAGAGAGGAGGAAGCAGGCTCACTGCCGAGCAGAGAGCCTGATGCGGGACTCGATCCCAGGACCTTGAGATCATGACCTGAGCTGAAGGCAGCGGCTTAACCCACTGAGCCACCCAGGCACCCTATTCATTCTATTTCTAATCTGATTTATGGAATCTCTTTTATTAAACATCAGCCCTTGCTTTGTCTGTCCAGTAGTTCCTACTTTCATGATTAGTTCCTGACCTATCCCAAATATATTTCATCTTTTCTTTGTACAATGATTCTTTGTTCTACATATGTTCTTAAGTCCCTATGCCATAGAGGCATTCTTAGTACTCCTATTTCAGTCTCTCTTATTAGATTAGGTGTTTATTGAAGGAAAATCATGTATTATTTATCCCTCTCACGTGTTCTGGAGCTTGACACATATTAAGAGCTCAATATATCTTGGATTGTTAAATAAAATAGTAAACAGAATTTTATAATTCTATGACTTGCTAATTATCTGTAAAAGCTTGTAAATGAACATTTCTTACTAAATGTAGACACATGGAATTGCATTGATTACTTCTAAGACTTGAGCCATTCAGAGTGCAATTAACAAATAAAACGAGATATCAAGATACTTCTGAGAACATGATTTGATTTAAAATTTAATCATCACTCACTCATGACTGCCACTGGAGTTTAACTTATTAGATACCATCTGCTGCTTAAACATCTAGGGAATATTTTTAAGGAATGTCTTTCTAGAGGAAATGATAATCTTGTGCGAACTTGTTTATCACTTATCTGTTTGTTGGCATTTAAACCTTGTAACAACAAAAATTATAGTTGAGTGCATAAGGCAATAAATGGAAACCAAATATGATGAGAACACAATGAAAATGTAAATGACTTTTCCCCACCAGATTCATTACTTCTTGTATTACAATAAGCTATGCAAATATAAGCCTAGGTTACATGGCAATAGAATAGTGATTTAGAAGGCAAGCTTCATTCAGATAAGTGCCAGTTTGATTGCAGGCTTTACCTTTAAATACCATTGCAGCCTTAGACAGAAAAAAACTTAGCTTTTTCATAACTAGTAAATAATAATAACAATCTTATAAATTATGGTAGTAAGTATATGTATTTTCATATATTTCATTATTTTACTTGTGGTTCAAGAACTCTGGTAAGATAGCTGTTTAGGATTGAAGGGGTCCAGGATATGCCACCTCAGAATACTTTGGTGTATGGATTCTTATGAAAGTAGTAGAGAATCAACAGATGAAGGAAGAGTTCTCTGTCCTCCTTTCTGCCTAAACATAAGGTATAAACTTCTCTTTGTGGAGGTATCCCTCTCTACCTTAACAAAAAGAGGACAGTGACTCATCATCAGACACAGAGAGCTGGAAGCCTGTGTAAATAAACCTTACAAAAATAAACTTTATCTTTCATTAGCTTCCCCTATATATACCGTAATCACTTTACCATAGTTTTTGATCTCTTGAAGATCAAGCTCCTTTTCCTTTTTTGAATTTCACATTTCTATGAGCTCTAGTACATGTAAATATTAACAAAAATTGTAAATATTTTCTCCCCTTTATCTGTCTTTTGTTTCATGCAGTCCCAGATACTGAGCCTAAGAGGGTAGAGGAAAAGTTTTTCCTTCCCAACAAGACCTCTAGATGCAAGAAATTTTAGCTTTAAAAATGGGTAGCTCAACTAAGAATAAGACCTTTTTAAAAAATTGTCCAGAAAATGAAAGTTAAAAGAAAAAAAAAGTTTAAGAAACAAATTCTTTAAGAATTACCTACATCTCAAATGTTTCTCGTTACTAGGAGCTATTCATCTTAACATCCTCTATGAATCCTCTGTTTTGATATACAGCAGGCACACTGTGCTCAATAAATGTATTATATTTGCAATACCCCTGTGCTATTTTTAAAATTATTAATTATTTATTTTTCGAAACAGTCATATTGGCTTCCTAAGGCTGCCATAACAGTCACCACACACTTGCTAGTTTAAAATAACAGAAACTTATTCTCTCATAGTTCTGCACTAGCACTAGAGGCTAAGGAGGATTTCTTTCCTTACCCCTTCTAGCTTCAAGTTCCTTGGCTTGGGGCTGCAAAGCTCTAATAATCACTACCTCCTTCTTCACATGGCTGCCTCCTGTTTGTGAGTCTTTCTCTAAATGTCTCTTTTAAAGACATCCCAAAAATGGATTACTTAACTTGATATCAAGTACTTCTAAAGTCAATGCTGTGGACATCTTAATTTTTCAAACGTATTTTTTTTTTTCTTGTGTCTTATATTCCAACTTGATTATCTCTGACAATAGGCATTAAATCTGTGTATGTTTTCTAAAAAATATATATAATGTGTCAGGCAATCGGCTGAACATTTCACAAACAATTTTATTAACTCTTTATAAGAGAAAGCCATTTCACAGATGTCAGGATTTAGAATACTGAGATAATTAGAGAGATTTTGTGACAAATCTGAGGTCTCATAGTAAGAGACAGAACAGAAATACCAAACCTGTCTTTGTTCACAATGTTTTCTTAGCCACTTGTATTCCTGTATTTCTGCTTTAAGCTTTATTTTGCATAATCTTGAAAGTGGAGCTCGTCAGGATTTTTTTACCTTTGTGTTGCATCTGTATACCACGCACTAGTTTTCTCTTGTACTAGATCAGAAGTTGCTGTTTCCTTGTTGTATCTTCTGTTCTATGTTTTATATATAATTGTATCTTGCTATGAGACAAATTTCTTACTTATTTAGGGAAATTTGGGCTTTCTTTTTTAACCGTTGGGTCCTCCATTCTGCCAGAGACATTTTCTAGGCTGAGGCCTATATCCTAAGCGTGATTTGTCACCAACGTAGGACTGAATTCTCTACTTCTTTCTTCTACTCTTTGAGGATTTTTTAAATTTCCAGACTTTTTGCATTCTGGGAAAAGCTTCACATCTTGCTTTCAAAGCAGTGGTATCTAAACACTTTTGTTAATTTACCATATCTGAAAAACTATTAGCTATTGTTTCGATATGCGATTGAGTGTACATGCGGATGCATTGTTTTGTTACAAACATCGTAAACCATCAATGTCCACAACAGACAAACTGAAAAGAGCCAAGATGCTCTTTAACAGAGAAATAGATAAAGAAGATGTGGTCCATATACAGAATGGAATATTACTCAACTATCATAAAGGATGAATACCCAGCTTTTGCATCAACATGGATGGGACTGGAAGAGATTATGCTAAGTGAAAGAAGTCAAGCAGGGGCGCCTGGGTGGCTCAGTGGGTTAAGCCACTGCCTTCGGCTCAGGTCATGATCTCAGGGTCCTGGGATCGAGTCCCACATCGGGCTCTCTGCTCAGCAGGGAGCCTGCTTCCTCCTCTCTCTCTCTGCCTGCCTCTCTGCCTACTTGTGATCTCTCTCTGTCAAATAAATAAATAAACCTTTAAAAAAAAAAAAAAAGAAGTCAAGCACAGAAAGTCAGTTGTCATATGGTTTCACTTATTTGTGGGCCATAAGGGGTAGCATAGAAGATATTAGGAGAAGCAAAGGGAAAATGAAGAGGGGGGGGAGTCAGAGTGGGAGACAAACCGCAAAAGACTATGGACTCCAGGAAACAAACAGGGATTTAGAAGGGAGGAAGGTAAGGGGATGGGTGACCCTGGTGATGGGTTTTAGGAAGGCACAGATTGCATGGAATATACCAGATGTTATAAGCAAACAATGAATCATGTAACACTACACCAAAAACTAAGGATGTACTATATGGTGACTTACATAACAAAATAAAACAAAACAAAAACAAAAACAAAAACAAAACCCCTAAAACATTATAAACCATGCACAAAAATAGAAATTATAAAGTTAAAATCACCAAAAAAAAAAAAGTAAAGATTTTCCACTATTTTTTTTTTCATTTGCCATAGTGGATGCACTAAATCCAACCACTGTAATTTTTATTTTGAGATCCAGTATGCAAATGAGCACAGTCCTTTACTCCATGGGCACATGAGGCTTGGTCTGTTTGACCACCTAATCTCACCGCAGTACTGACTTCAGACTGAATGTGCTATCTTCTCTCATGTGAACATCAGTCTCTTTGATTTTTGTCCCTATTCTTTCATAGAAGGGGTTTTACATCTGTATCTACCCTGTAATAGTGGGAGCATTAAACAACTTGCAGAGCTTTGCTACTACAATATTTTCCACTTCCCACAATCACAAGAAATGAAGTTTTCCTTTGAGTTCTTTTGGTTTTTGAGTATTTTTTTTTCAAAAGTTATGGAACAAGAATTGAAGCTGGTGTTTAACATGAATGTTCAGAAGTTTATTATAACAGAGATACCAGCAGAAAAAAGTTTTTAAAATCATATTAAAATTATGTAACTTTTCTAGTTTCTTTGACATATACCCACATAATAGGTTCCTCCCCATGGGGAACTCATTGGGGCTTGTGCTGAATATAAGCATCTGTTTTAAACTAGCCCTATGGGAAGTCTCACTTGAATCTCTACTTCAGATGAAAGCATTTTCAACTTTTTCTCTGACATTGATTTTGTGGAAATTTATGGCCCTCTATAAATTGTTTGGAGCTAATCTTAATATTGAATCAAGTAGGCACAGACAATTAAAGGTAGAGAAAAACCACTTTCAGTTGTTATTGATTTAACCAAATCCTGTCATCCATATTAAATGTACAGGTATTTAGATCTTTCTGCGTTAACATTTGTAATGATTGCAGTGGACCTGGAGTGATTATCTCAAGAATTTTGATGGTAGTATTTTTGGAACTTATGAAAATAATGTATCAGGAGGTAGAATGGTGTCATTTTGTGAGCCATTCCTGTATCATCCAATTACTCATCTTTCCATATGGTCATTTAAAAATGGTATGGAGAAAATCTTTAAAACAAATTTATTATTAATTTTTACATGATAAAATTTTATGCATTTTAAAATATGTTACTCTAAAAATCTCTGTACTAACTGTTGGTTCACAGTAGCCATGGCTCAACTGTAGAAATAATTTCTCCTTGCAACTCTTCCATCGCTTGGTCTCTTTAAACCTCTTAACAATATGATGTGGATATTTTAATGACTTCCATTGAGAACACATAACACACTTGACAATTATAAGCAGATTATTTTTTTAAAAAGATATTTACATAGTTTGAAGTCATAGTTTAAGATCTGGATTTTAGTCCTAGTTCTGACATTCACTAGCTGCCAAAGAGAAAAGCTATTGCTTTATGTCTCAGTGTCTCTATTTCCTCTTTAGCAAAATAATGTTGACTGTTTAATGGCCATCAGGCTCCTTTACTTCTGTTCATCAGTGTTGAGGTAGGACAGTCCTAGGTGTTATACACTTCTTAATAGAGATATATATCTATTATTACAGATGATTTAAAAAGTGAGGAACTGCACATATCTAGCAAGAAGAATGTTTTATAAAATAGATACAAAGCCATCAAACTGTCTTTCTTTACTTTATGATGCATGAATTGATCTGTCCATACAGTTATTCATAGAAATATGATTTATTTATAGAGAACCAGCTACAGACTTGAACATATTTTTTCCTACTTCTTGAATTTAAGATCACTGTATCAGATACTCTGGTTTGTACATTTTGGCATCACAGAATAAACATCATTTATGCTTATGTCTTGAATAGTTTATATCAATATTTTTATATGCCAAGTTTCCTGACATTATTTCTAACATTTCATAATTCAGTGACAGTATAGTCAGTGGCAGAACTCAGTATTACATTAAACACAACGTGATATTTTCCATGACTGCTTTGTTTTCTCTTTATTTATAACAGATTTAGTATTTTTATAAAGTTACGTTTTTCCAGACATAAATAAGACTCAAGGACTACAGAATACACATTAATATCACTGATTACCAAGTTAACTTCACTAAATGCATATATCTGACTTCACAAGTCTGGTGTCCTTGCAACAACTCTTATTATCTATTTATCTATCTATCCATCATTTATCCATCTACCTATCTATCCATCTTCTGTCACCTTCTGATGAAAGAACTTGAGGCAACTCCTTTTATTAGAAAGCTTTAATTAATCAGAATATTTTAAAAGAAGTTTTATAACATTTAATTACTTTAGTCTCTACTATTATTTAAGTTTTAATGAGAAACACATATTTAATAATCCATCCTTTAAAAGTTATGGTTTTATTGTATTTAATACTGAGAGTTAAAGTTCTCTTCTCATTTTCCCTGGACAGACCAAATGTATTTCCACTTTTTCCTGTCTGAAATGGATCTACTAAATCTAGGATTTTTTAATGTAAAATGAACACTAATGTGCCTCAAGATACAACAAAACAGACTGTTTTTCTGGAATGCAGTTAAACCACAGATATTTTATGCTTTGTGACAACTAAGTATTCCATTAAGAGTTAAACTCACAAATTCTTTCTCACTAAGAAATGTGGAATAGTGTTATATTTAAAGTCAGGAAACCTATTTTTTAGCATTGGATTTATCAGTAAAGAAGTGAAAGACTTTTAAAATATCTATTGAGTTTTTATTATGTGCCAGTCCCTCATCCAAGCCAAATTATATATTACTAACTTATTGAATATTCACAGAAACCCGGTTAGATAGCTACCTCTTATGACAGGATTGAGGAAATTGAGGCATGAAGGTGTTACTCACATGCCTTGTAACCAGTAAGACTCATGTGTCAGGACACAATGCTACACTGTCTTATAAACCAAAGACTGAAAAAATTTAAGGGCCTTGCTAGTTTTATTTAAATAAAAAGTGTATCTTAAAATAATTAAGTAATTAATTAAATTAAAAAATATATCTCAAACACATGAAAAGATTGATCACTTAGCAGATTTCAAACCCTTATATGTTAGCAATTCTACTCTAGAGCATGAATCATCGAACTATATACTATATGACGAATCTCACCTACTGCCTATTTCTGTATGAACAATACACTAAATATATAGATATAGATTTATAAATATCTCTATATATATGACATGTAAGTGTATATATATAAACATATGTAAATGTATATATAAACTCATATATAAACTATATATGTATATATATAAAAATTTATATTTTATATAAATTTATATAATTATATATAAAATACATGTAAATATATGTAATCAGTTTTCATGTTGTGTATGCCTATTTCAAGAGTTAAAAGGAAATATTTGGCCCAGAAAGGTGAATGTATTTACTATCTTGGCTTTTAAGAAAAAGTTTACTGGTCCTCAGTCTATTATGCACACCAAGAGAGTTATTTATGTTGATGTCAAATTAGTAACTTTTTATATTATTTTTAAAGTGCATTGATTTGAGAGAAAGTGAAAGAGAGAATGGAGAGAGGAGAGCAGAGAGAGAGAAAAGCAGATTCGGGGTTGAGCATGAAGCCTGACACGGAGCTCAGTCTCTGCCCTGAGATCATGACCTGAGCCCAAAGCAAGAGTCAGATGCTCAATCAACTGAGCCACCCAGACACCCCAACAATTCTTATTTTAAACATACATAGTAATTTTTTTTCAAATACATTTATGAATATACAGTATACGATAAGTACTGGGACATTAAATTATACCGTAATGCCAGTACACATGAAAAAATTAGAAAAGGTAAAAAACTAAAATATAAGTATTGATTTTTATGTTTAATAGCATTTCAAAGACAGTTTCAGAGAATGTTGGAACATTTGGAAAAATGTCTCTCATGCAGCGGAAAGAATTGTGATTTTAAGGCTGGGGCTATGAGACATGAATGGAAGGTTGAACTCTGGTGAGACAGAATTGTAAATAACATACCTAAAAACAGCTCTCTTTCCCCTGTGGTTGCGTTCCCTCTGTCTCTGCTTCTGTAAAAATCTGTTGTTTTAAATCTTACAACCAGTGTCTCAATTCCATTGGAGACAATTATAGTATCAGGGATATATTTTTCATTATATATATGAAGATTATGACTTTCCCTGTGTCTTTAACATTTCTGGATCCTCCTGTTTTGCAAAGTTCCCTATTATATTAACCTTGGAAACTTTTTTACAACTTCTGTGTTTTTAAAGTTCATAGTTTCAATTTTGTCTCCTTATATTTACCAGATTACTCTGCTTTCCTTTTTATGGGAAATGAACTCTGTCAGGAAATAATTCTTTCAAATTTCTCCCATCTCTTGCACATTTATCCTTACCAGCATTTCGGCATGCTTCTTTCCTGCTAGTCTCATTCTCTTCTAAAATGCAATCCACTTACCTGGCATGGGATCATGTTTTCTGTCCTCTCCTTGGGAATTTAACTCAATTTCATGTAGCTTCAACTTACCTATTTGGCAGTTTCCTTCAACATGCAAATACACACATTAAAACATATCCCATAATCATTGGCATTCCACAAGACTTGGACTTGATCTTTCCTGATTCTGCATACTCTATCTGAGAAATTTCACTTTGTATCTTAGACAGTCACTTACTAGAGATGTTTCCCAAATCTCTCTCATTCTCCCCCAAACTTATTTAGGTTTCTACACCTTAAAGTATATTAGCTTAAAATATAATCTAACAGTAGCAAAGGTCTTCCAATTTGTAATCCTTTCCTTATTCCCTATCTCAGAGAATAAAACCATCATCTCTCCTGTTTCAAAGAATAAGCCACCTCAATTTTCTTCCAAATGTCTGCTTTTAAGGTTCCACATTAATATTTCAAAATGTTTTACTGCTAGTATGCCCCATAATTATATGTTCTTCACATTCTGATTTCCATTTTCTTTCATTAGATTCTCATATTTTCTCAACTGAGTTGTTTCACTTCTTTCTTATAGATTTCCCTGACATCAGGCATGCTTGTGCTCAAGTTCACGTGTTCTATTCCTGTCACACTCATATTTCAAACCTTACAATGTGATTACAACATTAATATAGTATCCACCTGCTTATTCCCATAATTTCCCTTAGCATGTAGAATAAAAATCTAAAATCCTATATATGACTTGCAGTCCCATTATGAACTATGTGTTGATGATTCTCCTTTCCTCCTGCCCTTTCTTCATGGTTTATGTTTCACTATTTCTCATCCCCAACAATGCTATGGCTTCTTATATCTGTGTGCAGGATGTATGCATTTGCTGGTTTGTCTAAAAGACTCTTCTTCATCTTGTTTCACCTTCAAGCCTGTATTCTCTTGGAGCCCACTCTGATCTCTCCGGCTATACCTCAGTGCACATACATCAGTGCTGAATTCCATGTTTACTGAAGATATATATATTGCATATAGCTTTCATGCTAATTTCTAATCTGTTTTACACATGTCTATTTCACATTACATAAGAGCTTTTGAAAGCAGGATATAAACTGTATTCCTCCCTGTGTTCTCACAAGGAAGATTTTAGTGCCATATTTCAGATTTTAATTTGGTAAAAACAAAAGAAAACAAAAATTTAGAGAGACAAGTGTGAGATCTTGGCCTCCATCAACCCTTATAGTCATAATTTATTTCAGTACTTATTATGTCAGCCACTATGTAGATAATTTAATGAAAATCATCTCTTTAATTCATGAATCATCCTTTCAGGATAGATAGCAATATAATTGTCACTTTATAGATGATGAAACTGAATCTAGAGGCCTACAGAGGTTGCCTACAGACAAAAAAAAAAAAATGTGATCTTAATAGTAGACCATATTCTTTGAGTTCAAGATTAATTAACAAATTAAGTGCAGAGGACACCCAAGTTTGTTACTGACTAAAACTTTATAAACAACAAAACTATTTTTTTTTTCTCTGCTTGAATTTCTAAAACCAACCATAAGGGTTCAAGATGCTAGGAATCCTAGGAGTTTGGGCAGCAACATGTGAAAAAGACATAAGAATTTCATTGGATAATGTAATGGTCATTGCATAGGCTGAATGTGCTCTTAGTCTGTGATAACAGAAGAAGCCTGGCATTTATATTATTGGAGGTGATTATTTATTTCTAATTGCTGTAGGTTAGATTTCACATAAAAGATTGCTTTAAGTAATGGATATAAAAAGTTAAGACATCTAGACTAATTGGGTAATGTTTAGAAAAAAAAAGTATGATTGATAAGAAGGAAATTTTTGCCAAATTTGCAATAAATATGAACAACTCTGGAATATTTAACTAGAATGGAGAAAGAGCTGCTTTTCAAATATTTCAACAACTCTCATGTGGAAGAAGATATGAATTTCATTTGTTTTTGTGGCTTTATAGTTGAGAAGTAGGCCCAGTGGTTAAGGAAAGGAAGGGGGTCCTGAGAGCAAATGATTGCTTAAAGAGTCACTGACTTTGCCCCAGCTGGAGTGATCATGCATTGCCTAAACAGACATATGTGTGGACTAGTGTTATTACAGACATGGATGGAATAGGTGAAATTTAAGAACCCCCCAATCTTATCTTTCTAAAATTTTAAAATTATATTGCTATTGACTTACAGAATTTTAAAATTTAAGTATAATGCTTATGCTGCAATTATAAATACTGTATGTACTTTAAGATTTGAGTTTACTGCTTTTAAAGTGAAGTGTGGCTTTCTTTCAATGTAGAAACTTTGATAAGGACAATAAAATGCCATGACATGCAACATCACATCCAAATTTTAATGTCAAAACTTGATCTATTGCAAAACCAAGTGAATTGTTTTTCAGAGAAATGGAAAATGTATTTAAAAATGTCCCATAAATCTGTTCCCCAGATTGCAGTTTACGTCAGCCTTTAAACATTTAAAATCATGGAAAGTAAACATCATAAAGTGGTCTAAAATTATACTGAGTCTGTAAGAAGTATCCTTTATGGTGTAATATGTAATAGAAACCTTTTCATAGTACTATGAATTTTGTGCTAAGGTCAAACATTAAAAATACCTTTTCTGATAGTTTACTGCTAATAAGTACTTATCTCAGGGGAAAGACATTTAAAATGGAAAAGAAAATGACAAAATAATTTTCAAATCAGAAGATAGTTTGAAAAAAAAAATTAAGGACGCTGTAAGATTAAATGAAAGTAGTCATTTAACCTGAAAAGAAAGCTGCCTCCAAACAATTTATTTTTAAGGTTTTACCCAGATAAAAATTTTAATTAGAAATATTTTCACTAAATATTCACTAAATATTGCATATAGGTTTCATGCTAATTGGAGCATAAGGAATAACACGGAGGACATTGGGAGGAAGGAGAGGAGAAGGGAGTTGAGGGAAGTTGGAAGGGGAGATAAACCATGAGAGACTATGGACTCTGAGAAACAAACTGAAGGTTTTGGAGGGGAGGAGGAGGGGGATGTGGGTGAGCCTACTGGTGGGGAGTGTTGAAGGCCGGTATTGCACGGAGCACTAGGTGTGGTGCATAAACAATGAATCTTGGAACACTGAAAAAATTAAATTAGATTAAAAAAAATAAGTTCAATAAAGTTAAAACTATTTTGAACATTTTTATAATACTATTATTTGTAAAATACAGAATTCTATATGTTGTCTGACTCAGCCTGATAGAATTTCAAATTTAAAAAGAAGGGTAGGGGCACCTGGGTGGCTCAGCAGGTTAAAGCCTCTACCTTTGGCTCAGGTCATGATCCCATGGCTCAGGTCATGATCCCAGAGTCCTGGGATGGAACCCTGCATCAGGCTCTCTGCTCAGCAGGGAGCCTGCTTCCCTTCCTCTTTCTCTGCCTGCCTCTCTGCCTACTTGTGATCTCTATGTCAAATAAAAAAAAAAAAAATCTTAAAAAAAAATAAAGAAAGGTAATACTATAAAAAAGATTTTATACTTCATAATAATAATATGTGGGAAGTAGAAAACATTTTTATATTAATCAAGAAAAAATACTTAATTGATATCTCAGTGAGTGAAGTTTAAAAATATTAATGCATATTAAACTATTATTCAAATGAACTGGGTGGCAATTTCAAAGTAAATGTCACTTTGTCCTAAGAACTTAATTTTATTTTTATCTTATTTTTTTAGGGATTTTATTTATTTATTTATTTGGGAGAGAGAGAGAGTGAAAGAGAAAGAGAAAGAGCACAAGCAGGGGGAAGGGCAGAAGGAGAAGCAGACTCCCCTCTTAACAGGGAGCTTGATGCAGGGCTCGATTCCAGGATCCGGGCTGAAGGCAGATGCTTAACTGACGGAGCCACCCACGCATCCCTTAATTTTATTATTAAATATGTAAATATGGGTTGATAAATGTTCTTCCCTACTATCTTGATAAGGGATTTGGCTTCCCTTATAAATATTCATTCTTTACGTTCTTTACTTACTGGGCCTCTGACTTTCAAGACATGTACCCTCACATACTTCCTTCCAGTGATTCTATTTCAGAGAGAGCAGTGTCTGTCTGGATGACAGAACCAAGTTATTCATTTTTTAGAATGTAGCAATCAGCTAACTGAAACACCATTAACCAGATGGATGATCATCTAATACAGAACATAAACCAAAGAACAGCTTGAGTGTTGGTAGCTCTTCAACAGGGAATGGTAAGACCACATGCACAAAGACTTTCTCCATAAGCAGGAAAGCCATTGTTGTTGTAGGAGTCTTCTCAAGATTTTATACTGGTAATCTCTCTTATTTCATTGGAGTTAATCCAAAAGATGAAATCCATTACCTGTCATAGCTATAAATGTTAAGAGTTCAGTGCAAGCTCAAAGCATAGATAACACAATTGGTCATTAAATAAGCAAAGGGTTCTTAAGAGATAACACTATAGTTAAACATTTTATTTTCATATTAATTATCTTAATTCTCAACCTGAATAGGTTTACCTTAAGACACAAATATTGGAGAGGAGAAATTGAAAAGTTCTTACTTTTTAAAAATTATTTATTTTTTATTTTTATTTAAGATTTTATTTATTTATTTGACAGACAGAGATCACAAGTAGGCAGAGAGGCAGGCAGAGGGAGAGGAGGAAGCAGGCTCCCTGCTGAGCAGAGAGCCTGATGAGTTCTTACTTTTTAATGAGAGCGATTTGACCCTTATAAAAGCTAGTGATGACCACAAGGAACAGCTCACTTAGAGCTCAGTAGGTGGACTAATAAAAAAGTTATGTAGAGTTCCTGTAAAATTCCATTATTACATCATTATAGATTTATAAGAAAAGTATAAACAAGGAAGAAAACATATATAAGGCATTAAAAGTTCTTCAGAATAGCTGATATTGATGTAAATAAAATGCTCAATTAGAAAAACACTTTTTTTAGTATTCTGAGGTTAGATCCACTTTATAAATAGCTGTAAAATAAACAAGATGCTTTTTTCCCTCTCAAAAATTCTATTGAGTCCAATAGAACTTATTAAAATTTGGGCTAAACCTTTTCCATATATGTGTGAAAGTATAGTTGTAATAAAATTGGAAGAAGATTCTACTTATGTATATTTTCTAAACTTCAAAGGGACTCAAAATGTGCTTTTGTATCTTTCTTTCCTTCCTAAGAGCACCGAACTTTTAAATATATGTGGTCATAATTTTACAAAGTATTTCTGTAAATTTGTAACTGAGAAGCTGGCTTTTTTTAGTGAATATGTTTGTCAACATAAATTGGTAAAATTCAAACCCTAAACATATAATACTGCAGAGAAATTCCCTTTTTCTTAAAATAAAATTATTGAGTTATCCATTATTTTACATTATCATATGTACTTAAAATTGGTTATATAAAATAATCTATGCAAGTGTATGTTTTTTAATCTGAAATTAAGAGTCTATTCAAATTTTGTTTATTAGAATGTTTGAAAAAAAAATACTTTCTAAAATGATATAGTTTGTTCTCTCCAAAACTCAAAAATCATGAATTTTCAAGTTATGCCCAGTATATGGAAATGGCCATGTCCAAATGTCTCCTTGGCATAATAAATTTAATTCATTAGATGGAAATGCTAAACTAAAAAATTCTGTGGGGTCCCATAGACCCCATAAAGGTGTCCCTCACTCACCACTAAAATATAACTGCCTTGGAAGTAAAACTCTTGTAATATACTTTGCTGCTATCACCTTTCACTAGAGATTTTAACCAAAGAAATGACAGCCACTTTTAACTATTTCTACCTGCAGTCTACTGACAATTTTAAAATTCTGTATAACATCATAAAGCAGTCAATGGATATTCAAGACATCACATTCACAAAGCTTATTTGCCTGTAGCAAAATGTATTTTTCCTATAGGATAGCAAATACTTTTACAGTTAACATTTCATTCAAGATCATATAGATGCATCCTACTTATTAAGACATCTAGATTTCATTCATTACCAGCTTTTTTATTGGATTGGTGAAATGCAATTGAGATACAAATAAGTTCCACATGTTTAAAATGCCAATTTGAATATATCCTACATATTTTTACTCCTGTGAAACCACCTGCAATCTCAAAAAAGTGAATATATAATGCCCACCACCTGTGGAAGTTTCCTTGTGCCATGAAGTAATCCTTCATTCTTATTGCCACTCCACCCCACCATTGACCTCAGGCAATCACTGATCAGCTTTCTGTCACTATGGATTAGTTTTAGTTTTCTGTAATTTTATATAAATGGAATAAAACAGTATGTATTCTTCTTTTTGCCTGACTTATTTCACTAAATATAATTACTTGAGATACATTCATGTTGTAGTGTGCTATAATGATCCATTCTTTGTATGAATATATCACAGTTTATTTATCCATCCACTTGTTGATAAAAACTTTAGTTATATCTGTTTTGGGCTATTATAAATAATAATGCTATGAACATCCACATACAAGGCTTTGTACAGCATATGCTTCTATTTCTGTTGGGTAAATGCTGAGAAGTGGAGTGATTTTATTATATGGCAGATATATCTTTAACTTTTTAAAATATATTTTTATTTATCTATTTGACAGACACAAGTAGGCAGAGAGGCAGGCAGAGAGAGAGGAGGAAGCAGGCTCCTTGCCGAGCAGAGAGCCCGATGTGGGGCTCGATCCTAGGACCCTGGGATCATGACCTGAGCTGAAGGCAGAGGCTTTAACCCAGTGAGCCACCCAGGTGCCCTTATATCTTTAACTTTTAAAGAATTTGCCAAAATGTTTTCTAAAATGGTTGTGCCATTTTACATTTCCATGATCAGTGTGAGAAAGTTACAGTTCTTCCACATCTGCATCAACACTTGGTAGGATCAGCTGTTTTAATTTTAACCATCCTAACAGGTGACTATTCATAGCTCATTGGGGGTAAAAATTAGCACTTCTCTAAAAAAAATGTTTATTCAGATATTTTGTCCATTTTTTATTTGTCATTTCAGGCAGGAAGGTAAAACCGGTCCAGTTCTCTCCATGTTGGACAGAAATGGAAGTCTCCACTAGCAAAGAATTTTACAGGTTAAAAAATGGAAGAAAGAAAGAAGAAAAAAAGAAAGTGCAAGCCAAGCAACCAACATGAGAAAATAATATTAAACATTAGGTGATGTTATTCTCAAACTAAAGAAAAATTACAAAAAATGAAAAACATAAACTCTATAAATAATCAGCTCTATAAATTAACTGACTTTGTTTTCCATGAGAAATATTATTCTATGTATTATTGATTTAAAATCAAACATTGGAATATAGGGATTGTATGATATACAAGCACTATATTTCAACTTTGATTATATTTTCTTCTCTAACTTATCAATGATACTTTTCTTTGGGCCACTCCAGTTACAATATGATCAGAGTGTGTGCGGGGAGACACTGAAAAACCCGAGTTTCAAGAGAGTAGATGCTGTTCTGGTCACCAATATTTCTCTATTACTTAACATGCTGCCTGATACAGACTGTATCAGTCAGGATTCTCCAGAGAAATAGAACCAATAAGATATATACATATACATAAAAAGAGATTTATTATGACATATTGGCTCACTTGATTATGGAGGCTCAGAAGTCCCACAATAGATCTGCAAGTGTAGCTCAGGAAAATCAGTAGTGTAGTCCAGTCCAAACTGGAGGGCCTGGGAACCAGGGGAGCCGATGGCCTAAGTCTCAATCTAAATCCAAAAGCCTAAGAACCAGGAACACCAATATCTGAGAGCAGATGGAGATGGAGGGCCCAGATCAAGCCCAGAGATTAAATTTGCCTTTCTTCCACCTTTCTGTTCTTAAGCCCTCAACGGATTGGATGAAGCTACTCATATTGTGAAGGACAATCCACTTTGACTCAGCCTATCATTTTGAATGTTAATATTTTTCAGAAACATCTTCACAGACATACCTAGAAATAATGTTTGACTGGCTATCTGGGATCCTTTAACCCAATCAACCTGACACATGAAGTTGATTATCACACACCACAAATAGTACACGAAAAATTGAAAGGTAGTGAAATAATATATTAAGTAGATATTCAAGTTATAGCTATAAAATAACCTAATTCAATGTCACTGATTGTCTATTATAATGAGCAATATTTTTTAAAAAAATTCCGAGACATGTAATTTTCTTGGGCAGGCCTACTAGTCTATATCCAGTTAGATACATCTGCATTACTGAAGATGTCTTTTACTATAGGAAAATATTTGATTGTATATAATATTGTAGTATACTACAGCATACAATACTATGCATAATCACTATGGCTTTGGTTTTCTTTCTAAATGCCTAAAGAGTCTATTGTAACAACAGGCATTAGGAATAAAGCATACTTTGAGTCATTGTTTAACAGTAGTTTTCTTTATTCTTTTCATAAATAGAATCATTAATAAAACTTCTTTTTAAATTTTTTTACAAGATTTTATTTACTCATTTGAGAGAGTGAGAGAGCATGCAAGTAAGGAGAGGCAGAGGCAGGCAGAGACACAGATTCCCCCCTGAACTGAGAGTCCAACACAGAGCTCCATCCCAGGTTCCTGAGATCATGACCTGAGCCAAAGGCAGACACTTAACTATCTGAGCCACCCAGGTGCCCCAATAAAACTTCTTTTGAAATTAAACAGACAATGTTTCATTTTAAATATCCCTATAAGTTTTTAATATAGGGAGTATTTAGTACCAACATTTTAATCCAGGACAAAACAAACATAAGACCAAGCATAACCCATTTAAAGTAGTCACATAAAATTAACTATGTCTAATCATACTCTGAAAGAAAAAAGGGATTAACATTCTAATTTACAATTATTTTCTAATATTAAATTTGGTGATTTTTAACAGCAGGGATTAGGGTAGTTTCTTTCTGGTATAATTTGTTTTTTTTAAACAGATTTCTTAACCACTTGGTGTAAAGTATGTTGTAAATGAAGCATGACATTTTTTAGAAGTCCATTAAGGTATTGATTTTTTTAATTTAAGCATGTTTTATTTTTGTTACATAGTATATTAAACATGGTATTTTAACAAAAAAGGCAACAATCTCATTGCTGATTGCGATCATCAGAGTAAGTTCTGGAAAATATTCTTATAAGTAAAATATTAAAGATTAATGAGGTCAATATTATCTGACAGTGGTATCTCTATTTCACACACATGCTAAAACTTTCTGCTTTCCATAGAAAACTCCATTCTTACTTCATAGAGTAAAAATCTTTCTCCTGAATTCTTTATTATGCACATTCAACAATGCTAGTCAGTATATAGGTTGGAGTGAAGACCAAAAGGAGAAATAATAGGAAAAATTCACTAATTCCTTGAATTCATGAAGTGAATAAAATATGTGTATAAGTCACTGTGGAGGTATTTCTATTTGTGTGCATATGTGAGGAGCTGGGAAGCCAAAACCATGAAAAAAATACAAAACTATATCAATTCCCTATAGTTGGAAACATAAAACATCATGGAATACACATTCCAGTCCTATGAGGAATCTGTTTTCACTTAGTTTTGTTCGTGCTTTAGAGAGACTTGAGCAGAACACATTGTGTTTGCAGTCTTAAACCAATGGTAATTTTGGATACTAAGAGAGACAGGTCTGTGAACACTTATAAATATGAATAGAAGCTATCCCTGAAGTTATATGTAAAAAGCATTTTTTGCATATAAAATAAATAACTAACATCATTTAATTGACATCTTCCAAGAGTTGTCAAGTCTGCAAAACCTCCTGATGATCTCTATCAATAAGATGTCTTTAAAGAGTGTTTTGTTTGATTAATAAACTAATACTGAAATAAGGAGCCTAAATAAAAACAAAACAAGCAAACAAACAAAAAACATCTTGGAACAGCAGAAATGAGGCAAAGTCAGTGTAGGACTCACAATTCATAAAATTATGAACCAGACTCATGTAATTAGATCGGATCCATCCAGATAATCCAGAATAATCGCCCCATCTCAATCACACCCTAAATCATACCTGTAACTTCCCTTAGCCATATTTTGCAAAGGCCTCTCATTGTTTTGCAGAAAAAAATGGGGAAATTATTAGCTTATTTTGAGTGCTTAATGATTGTATATATTTTTCTTCCTATAAAGAATAATGATTTCCCCTTCAAGATGTAGGAGTCTTAACCTCTGACACCTGTTACTATGTTACCTTATCAGGCATAAAGGAATTTACAGGTATGATTTAGGGTATAGACTTTGAGATGGGGAGATTATCCTGGGTTATCTGGATGGATCTGATCTAATTATATGAGTCCTTAAAAAAGAAAGGACCTTTCCCAACTGTGATGAGAGGGAGACATGACTAGGAAATAATGGTCATAGAAATACCGTGTTGTTGGCTTTGAAGATGGGGAAAGGAGCCCATGACTGAGGGCATGCAGGTAACCTCCAGAGGCTAGGAAAGGTAAGGAAATGGCTTCCCTACCAGAACTTTCAGAAAGAAAACGGGACTGCTAACACCTTGATTTTAGCTCAGTGAGACCCTGGTTAGATTTCTAACCTAAGAAAATTTAAGATAATAAATTTGTGGTAAGCCACCAAATTTGTAGTAGTCTGTTATGGCAGTAACAGTACACTAATACAGTTCTTTATACAGTTATGTAAACTAATGGTACAAAAAACTACCTTGAATCTTTATTATGTAAGAATTCAGAATTTCTGAACTAAGATTGGCATTGTCTTTTTAAATACAGGAGTGTAATAATTATTTGAGAATAATCAAAGCTACGTATCTGTGCTATTTAGGTCCTAACAGACCACTAACTCTCAAGGGTAAAAGTTGCTATGCCACACACTTAGTTTTCTATTGCAGCCAAACAAAGTACCACAAATGCATGGATTAAAACAAAATCCAGGGGTGCCTGAGTGGCTCAGTGGGTTAAAGCCTCTGCCTTCAGCCCAGGTCATGATCCTAGCATCCTGGGATTGAGCCCTGCATCAGGCTCTCTGCTTAGCAGGGAGCCTGCTTCCCCCTCTCTGTCTCTACCTGCCTCTCTGCCTACTTGTGATCTCTGTCTGTCAAATAAATAAATAAATTCTTTTTTAAAAATCCATTTATTATCTATAGTTTTTTATGGGCAGAAGTTCAGGAACAGCATGGCCTCCCTGGGTCTGTGCTTAGAATCTTGAACAAGAGGGAAATCAGGGTGTCTGCAGGGCTGTGCTCCTGGGGTCGGTTTCTTGCTGGCTGTCCGTCTGACCTTCCAGAAACCGCCCACATTGTGTGGCACTTGCGACCTTCTCTCATCTTCAGAGTCCGTACTGATGATCAGGTCCTTCTCGTGCTTTGAATAACTCCTATTTCTTCCATCATCTCATGTCTGCCTTTCTGCCTCCGTTTGCACTTTGGAAGGCCCATATGGTTACACTGGGCAAACCCAGATAACCCAGGGTACTCTCATCAAGGTATGTGACCTTCTTTCCATCCGCAGAATTCCTTTGCCACATAACAGAACATATTCTCAGGTTCCAGGGATTAGGGCGTGGGCATCTTTGTATGGATGGGAGGGGAGATTATCCTGCTTAGAACACACAATTTATGAAATGGATTTTAAATCATCTTACTTTTGTTTAGGCATCCATAATCACAGATGCAGAAGTAAGCAGCCAATTGTGTTAGACTAACAGCTTGCTACACTGATGAACAAAGAAGAAAATAATGTTGCATTAACAATCAGGTCTCCCAAAACTGAGGTGATGGTGCATGTGTATCAACAGAGCTATGCTATTCATTAGTATTTGGAGAATCAGAGATCCAAACTTTGCTTTGTTGACTCTTTTATCAGTACTATCTAAAAGCTTCATATACTACTCCATGACACTATAGGGCTACGTACAAGGTTATAGGACATAGTCTTACTTGTTGCTCTGCTCTATAGAATGTTAGAAGTAGAAACAGAAAATAACCCTTTGTGGATATTTGACGGATAGTGACACACATTTTATTTTTTTTAATGCCAAGCATTACTTAACATTTGAGAAGGAAAATATGATAAAAATTGATTTGGAAAAGTAGTTGTCACTATTCATGAAAAAAGTTCTTTATCTGTTTTTTTTTTTTTTATATTTTATTTATTTGAGAGAGAAGAGTAGAGAGCATGAGCATGGGGGAAGGGCAGAAAGAGAGGAAGAAACAGACACCCTGCTGAGTGGGGAGCCCGATGAGGAGCTCAATCCGAGAATTCTGGGATCATGACCTGAGCCAAAGGTTTATGCTTAACTGACTGAGTCACCCAGATGCCACTAAAGAAATTCTTTATTAATTGCACAGATTTAAATTAAAGACTGTTTGCATATGAAATAGTTTAACATCGAAGCTCTCTTATTTATAATAATGACAGAATAATAGAGTGATACCTGTTTAGAAAAGCAACCCAATTAAAAAATATTTTTATTTAACACTCTGGCTGTTTTCTATCTTTGACTTCTATAATTATAAAAAGTTCCGTTTTGAATATTGGTGATTTTTTAAATTATTCTGATAGCAGAACAATGAATAGTTTGGATTTTCCAAGAAGCCAAATTTCTAAAATGCAGGGGGCACATGTTGGCACATATGCGATGTTTATTTGTTCATTTTGTACAAAATAGTGTTCTGGGTCATATTAAATTTCAAATCATCTTAGAATGACCTTGCCATGTTCCTGGAGCAGGTTGGCCCCATTGCAATTGCTCAAAGTGAGCATTTGCATCTCTGCTCCCATTTAATTTTAGCGTTCGGTGCTGGTCTGACATCCTTACGCTAGTTCAGTTTTTGAATAGGCAAAATGTGTTGTTGGTGACATATCTAAGGTTACTATGCATTGCAAAATAATTGGCATAGATTCTGAATTGCCATTTTTTCTGGCTCAAAGGTGCAGAGAAATCTGCATTTAAAGAATATGTATTTGAGCAAGACTGAAACTGTAATAAGTCATTAAGACCGTGTTCCCCATATTTAACCCTGGATAGTTGTGGTAGATGGTAAGGCACTTCTATAAAAATTTATCATTTTAGGGGTGCCTGGGTGGCTCAGTGGGTTAAGCCTGCCTTCAGCTCAGGTCATGATCTCAGGGTCCTGGGATCGAGCCCCACATCAGGCTCTCTGCTCAGCAGGGAGCCTACTTCCTCCTCTCTCTCTGCCTGCCTCTCTGCCTGCTTGTGATCTCTGTCTGTCAAATAAATAAATAAAATCTTTTTAAAAAAAGTTATCATTTTATTTGTCCTTCCAGAAGAAAATGGTGAAATTGAGACTGGATTTCCCCAAAATTGTGGTTTTTGCTTTGTTTTGTTTTGTTTTGTTTTTTTCAGGGTGACTGATACATTTTTTTAAACTCCTGTAATGGAAGACATGTGGACATTGAAATTAGGCTACCAATTTGGTTCTATGAATTTGAGAGATCACATGTTTCAGAAATTGAGTGAAATGAGAAAAAGGCAAAGGCTATACTTCTTATTGATCAATCTGTAAAAATAAGTAAAGAGTAGTCTCTCTATTCATTGAAAGTGTTATCAGGCTCTTTTCCAGGATGAATCAGATCTTATTCTGAATGCTTTCCTTGTAAAGTGCTCCATAATAAGTGGGCCGTTTGGGGGACATTCAGTCATTACTTCTTCAATGAAAATTGGATGAACCAGCCACTATTATACTAGCTTCTAGCAATACAAATTGAAAATGCTGGCCATGGAAACTGAAAAATGGTACTGATAATCTTAAAGAAGAGATTGTATCTATGGAAAACAGGGTTCCCTCAGAGTAAGGGAAGAGTTTACTTATTCATAAGACTGATATTTAGGTATGTGGTCTCAGAGAAGGATTCCAATTTTCAAGAAAATTATTTAGCATGAAAAAAAATAAGGCTAGAGGAGACCATTCACAATTTGGGCTCATCCTCTATCTATCTAGAAAATCATTTAATTAATCATTATCAGTCAATGACTTACTGATATGTCAAAGAACTCTCAAATCACATTATTGCTATCTTTACTCTATCATTTAAAATTTTCCATCTTCCTCCAAGAGAATTATTTCATTTTATAATGTTCTAAAGAAGGATTTCAATCTTTGATCTGTGGGTCAAGCCATATCTCTGTGGGGATCTGAGTTACTACTTGGAATATTTTGGTAAATGGGATGCAAGGGTGGTTCAGTCAGTTAAGTGTCTTCCTTTGGCTCAGGTTGTGATCTCGGGATCCTGGCATCAAGTCCCTCATCTGGCTTCCTGCTCAGTGGGGAGTCTGCTTCTCTCTTACCCTCCATCAGTGCTCTTTCTCTCTCAAATAAATAAATGAAATCTTAAAACAATACATTTTGGTATCATTTTCCCTCAGTTGTTACCTAAAACAACTATGCTAGAAATGTTGACTGTTTCCCATTGGGCAAATGTGACAATGTGACCTCAGAGACAAAAGATTTAGATCTATTATGCTCTAATATTATTTGTCAATTGTGGCACCCTTCACATTTGATTGTTTCCTCTAGTCACAAGATAGCATTTCCCATTCATAGATCAATCAGTATTTTAAACTGTTGTAAGGTTTTCCTTTTAGTAAGCTAGAAGTAAATATGGTTGCCATGACTGGGCATAGTAGACATGAAATCCTGGACTGAGATTAGTTGCCAAGCTTTGAGTAAGATTCTAGAAGTGACACCATGAGTGGACATTGCTTTGGATAATACATATTTCCTTCCAGAGTCATGGCAACTACTTAGAGTAATGCAGGAAAAGTGTTCCAGAAAAAGCTGAATTGAAAGCATGGTCACAAGCATGAGCAGAGAATAGAGCACAGGACATTTCTATTTTTTTTTTTTCCTTAAATCTACAGAAAGTTCTGCTTACTACTTACTTCAACTTTTGATAGAACAGCCTCTTGCCCTTTTGTTTAAGGGCACCTTAAAAGCACAAAGCATCCTCTAATACCTTCATAAATTTTGTTTCTAAACATACATAACCATGCTTTTTTGGAAAAATGATTTACCTTACTTAATATAGGGCATTTCTTTGCCATTTTATTTAAAACAATGCAAAGTTCTTTCAACTGCAACTGCTAGTTTTATTCAATGTTGTTACTCCCAGGTGTATTGTATCCCAAATGGGTTTTCCCTCTTGTTGATAAATGTCTTGGCTTTTAGTTTGACTGTGGAAATAGTAGAGAAGGTAGTCAATCAAAATGTACTTCTGTGCATTCAAATGAACCTTTTGGAAAAATGAATAAGATCAAAATCTTTAAAAGTCCCTAGTATGTTCACTGACTGCAGAAGTGATTAATCTTTTTACCCTTATGTTGGCAGCAGCCATAAAGTGCATGCAATTAAAGTCTATAATGACATATTTCTATGGCATGTACTGTGAAGCTGTCCAAGAGATGATAGGCTAGAAAAAAATCAGATATGTGCACCATGCTCTGCAAATAAAATTTCTTAATAAATGTGTTCAGCAGCATACAATTTGGACACATTCAATGGTTTTGTCAAATATTTGCTTGTAATAACTGTTTTCTTGCCCCAAGACTGTGTTAACTTCTAGACTAATGAAAGGCAATACTTTTTTTTTTTTTTTAATCATCTTACTGATTTCTAGTTTAAGTGAGTAAACATCTGAAGCAGAATTTTAAATGTGGAGATGGGTGATGAGTAAGAAGCTATCAGTAAAAGTGACAATATTTTTGCTGTTTTGTACAAAAGGGAAAAGCTATTCCATAATATTTTAAGTGATAAATATTTGGAAAATTATGCATGAAAAGATTCTTATTTAGATCATTTACCATTCTCTTTAGCTTTCTATCTGTTCCATTTTGTACCTTTTGGAAAAACTGCTAGCCTTTCCCCAGTATCTATTCTACTTTTAGAGAGTATTAGAACACCCAGGGTGCTGCCCTAAAGAGACGGCATTTCCCAATCTCCTTGGTGTTTGGCTGTGGCCCTGCAATTAATTTCTGGCCGATGGAACATAGACGAATGGGCCAAGCCATTTCTAAGAATGGGTAACCTTCTTTTCTCCTATCTTCCTTCTTGAAAGCTGGAATGTTGGCATAATGAGCATAATGACTAGCATTAGAGCAGTCACTCTGGAACCTAGGAAGAGAGATAAAGATTGAGCATGACTGAGAGACAGCACACACTGGGTCAGTGATGCTTGTGGAGCTGCACTATGAGCTCTAGACCACCATGTTTATGAGAAAGAGAACCAATGTTTCTAACATGTGTAGGACATTTTCTGCAGCTCACAGTTGAACTTAGCTAATTCAGTAAGGAAAACCTTGAAAAAGTGTATCATGATAAAGAGACAGTCGGCATTACTTTCAAAGTAGCATTCTGTACTTGACAAGAACCTTTCTTGACAGAGAATATACACACTGAAAATGTTAAATTAAAGGTATGGAGTGAATTTACCACCCTGATGTTCGAGAACGACTTTTCAACTCACTTTAACTAACATGATTATCTAGAATTTAGAGGAGGATAAAATATAAGGATATAGAAAAGTTGCTTCTTTTGCACTGAGAATAAACTTATCATAACTCAGACAAAAATGTGATAGCTGTCAGCCTTGGAAATATGGTTTTATAATTCCAGATTGCAATCTAACACAAAGATAGGAAGTAGGAGAGTGTATACAGCACTTAAAATGGAATAGAAATGTGGGCATATTAGAGAAGGAGGTGGAAGTGGCCCAAGGCATTAGCAATATTGTAAGTAGAACTGGTTCTTCCAGGATCATGACACAAGAATAATTCAATGCCCTGGGATATTTTCTCCTTTTGTAGCTTCATTTCATACCAAATATTTTGCTTTTAATTTATTTTGTATTTTGAATTTCCATTTTGAAATAACTTTTGATGTATAGGAAAGAATATATACAAAGTAGAAACAGTATAAAAAATTCCCAGACACATTTCATACTGCTTCCCAAATGTTAACAATGTTGATAACCACAGGGCAATGACCAGAAATGGGTTATTAACACTGATGTAACAATATTCTCCATTTTATTGACCTTATTCAAAGGCAGCATTTGTCCTAATAAATACCTTTCTATAGACCAGTATTTTTAACTCAAAGTCATGCATTGCATTCAGTAGTTATTTCTTCTCCTTCAATCTAGAACAGTTCCTTGTCTTTTGTTTTTATGATAGTAAAATGTTTGAAGAATATTGACTCAGTATTTAATAGAATATCCCTCCATATCTGGTATTTGTTCATAATTAAATTCAAGTCATATATTTTTGACAAGAATACCACAGAAGAGAGTCTCTGTCTTTCTTGGTATTTTATATCAGGAGGCACATGATATTGATACATTCTATTATTGATGATACTAATTTTGATCATTTGGTTAAGGTCAGGTATACTGGAAACTTATGTTGTAATTATCATTCCAAAATATGTTTCAGTGGGTTCATCTCTATATTTTCCCCCATAAATCATTTAAAATAAGATGGCTGACTCCTGCAATTCTACTGGTGCATTCTTTCCTTTTTAATTTGTTTTACTGACATACAAAATGCAATTCAAGGTAAACTAACAGATAGGATTTTCCTGTCAAACTTAACTGACAACCAGACCAAATATATAAAATATTATTCTTTAATAAGTGGGTAATGGACGGTGCAACACTATAATTACTAAGAGAATGGAAACAATTGATGGAAGCCTTATGATTCCACCAGCTCAATTCCTGGAAAAAATTTCAGGTTACTTCAAAAACAGTGGAGAAAACAATTGGCCAGCTATTCTTATGTAATCAAGAAATAAATATTTATCGTTAAACACCAAAATATGGGGACTTATTTGTTAACCTGCAAAGATGACTAACACATGGGATATGTTTGTAGATAAGGATATCTTTTTAGCAAATTTGGAAATAGATTTTCACTTCTAATTTTGAAACCCCAAAACATCATTTTGTCTGGAAAAATGGACACTGAGTAGGATAATAACAGAATACAAAGGATCATGAAAGGTATGAAACAAGAAACATATGCTAAGGGATGGCATGCTTGTCATTCCTCCTAGAAGGTTATTCCTGAATGATTTAACGACTAAGTTACAATGAGGTTTATTGGAAATCTTGGGATCAATAGATTCTATGGCTCAGAAAACAATTGTCTAAACTTTTCCACATAGTTTTCCTGCTGTTTCCTTCACCACTTTCAATTGGCCATAAGATCTTTCACGATAACCATACTGTAGATTTTAAAACATGGCAGAGGTGTGTTGAAGTCTAACGAAACCACACACCCACACACACACACACACTGCTTTATCAACAATTGTTACTAATTAGCAGTGGGATTTGGTATATTTTTCAACTCTATGACAGTTTCCTTTAAAATACAGATACATTCAACAAGTGAATTTTAATACCCCACTTAACTTTAACATAAAATTTATTTTTCTTTTTATGAACTGGTTTTGATGGATAAATTGCTGTATTAAAGAGAGGAGTTGACATATTAAAAGGAAATATTGCACATTTCGTTAGAGAAGTAAATTTGTAGTCTTCTTTGTGTTAATTCAAATATAACTGTCAGGAGTTATCTTCTCAGCCTGCATTGACTTTAAGGAAGTTAAGAAAACTCGGATCATGATAAATAACCCTTGACTTACCACTGAAAGATGATTTCTAAATAGTGCAATTAATGGCCAGCTGTAAAGACAAAAATCATATGCAAAAGGGTTAAAAAACAAATTGTAAGCAATCAAAATAAAGCATTTTAATTACTGGAGAGAGCATAAAGTGTTTTAGGGAAAATTCTATGGTTTTCTTTGCTTCATTAAACTTTACATATAATAAAAACCATTGATATATTACATTTTCCTATTTACCTTTTTTTAAAGACATAAGGCAGGTAATTTCCAGAGATTTTAATAAAGTGCATACCCTTAGAAACCTTAAAACTGAAAGTATCTAAACTACCCTTCCTTCCTCCCAATATTTAGGAAGAATGTAGGCTTTTATCCATCCTTCATTAAGGGTATAGAAAGAAACCTTCTCTGAATTTAAATTAAACCCCAAAACCTTTCTGGCGATATGTATAGAAAGTTATCTGAGTGACAGTAGTTCAGGGGAACTTGCCAGACATAATTTAATCAGAAAAATTCAACATGAAGGGAGAAGCAGGGGATTCGATGGAAATTTCAATGTATACATCCTCTCTAGCCAAGTTAAATTTAATCTCCTCTACTGATTTTTTAATTAGCTAATTTACATATCAGTGGCTTCTTCTATTGGCCTTTTCTAGATATTTGTTTTTTACTCTATTAAACGACTTGCAGTAGCATCTCATTGAATGTAGTATATGAATCTTGTATGCTATCTTTTTAACTTAATGCTCTTTTTTTTTTTTTTTTCTTTTGCTAGTTTACATTTAAATATCCTTCAAGGGGTGCCTGGTGGCTCAATGGTTAAGCATCTGCCTTAGGCTCAGGTCATGGTTCCAGGGTCCTGGGATGGAGCCCCTTGGGCTCCCTGCTCAGGGGGAAGTCTGTTTCTCCCTCTCCCACACCCCCTGCTTGTGCTCCCTTTCTCTCTGTGTCCCTTTCTATTGAATAAATAAATAAAATCTTTAAATAAATAAATAAGTAACTATCCTTCAAAATTTAGCTAAAACATCACAATTTTCAGGGATTCCTTCCAGAATAATTAATTTAATTTAAAATTGCTCTTTCAGGGTGCCTGGGTGGCTTAGTGGGTTAAAACCTCTGCGTTTGGCTCAGGTCATGATCCCGGGGTTCTGGGATCGAGCCCCGCATCGGGCTCTCTGCTCAGCGGGGAGCCTGCTTCCTCCCCTCTCTCTCTCTCTGCCTGCTGTGCCTGCTTGTGATCTCTGTCTGTCGAATAAATAAATAAAATCTTTAAAAAAAATAAAATTGCTCTTTCATACTCTGATAGTAACCTGTTTTTGCCTAGGTGATGATCAGTATACTGTTGGTGGATCTTCCTTATCAAGGTTTAATTTACTCAGAATAAGAATTCTTAGACCCTCCAATTGTTATTTTCAGGAAAAAGAATAAAGTTTTATGTTCTAAAGTATTTACATAATTGAATATTATGGTAATAAAGCAAATCTTAATTTAGAGAATTACATTGTTTCTAGGCAAGATGGAGTAACAGAGGCAGATTTATACTCCTGCCCTGAATCAGTTATAAAATATATGATAAAGCAGTTTTCAAGACATCAGATCTCATTAAACCTAGAATAGTGATCCTGAGAGACAGGAAACCAATCTGTGGAACCGAACAAATATGGTGTTCCTGCCTTAGTAGAGTTGTGAAGAAGGACAAGAGAACTTAGAAGATAATCCTGAATGGTTTTAGGCCCAGAGCTAGGGTATGAGAGAGACCATCTTGGGTAGAATTCATAAACCTGAGTGCTGGAGAGGAGAATTCAGTGGGGGGGGGGGGTGGTGCAGAAGGGGGTGGAAGAGAGAAAGGGAGAGAGAAGAAACCCTGGAGACCTGAAGAGAGTCACCTGTTCACCTGTATGATTCAGGAGAGTACTGATTGTGATGTGCATGTGAGCAAGCTCCTCAAGGCTGGGAAGAAGGAGGGAGGGAAACAGGTGAACAGATTACAGAGAATAGTACTCAGGGCTCCTGCAGAACAGGGAACAGTATCTGTCTCTATCACACGCACTGAGATCTGCATAATTCATAGATCATTGGTAGATTATTCAGTTCGTTAGTGTAAAAAACTGATGACAATGGAATAAAGTCTGAGGTTTGGTTAACATTATTACGTCAATATTAATTTCTTCATTTTGATAAAGTTACCATGGTTATATAAGATGTTAATATTAGGGAAAGTTGAGGGGAAGGGGTAAGGAAACTCTTTGTTCTTTAGTTATTTTGAAATTATTCTGTAAATGTAAAATTATTTCCAAATATGATATCCGAAGGCTAATAAACATACAAATGTACTCAATTTTATTAGTAATCAGAAATGCAATTTAATACTAGTTCATCTCCACTGAAATAGCTAAAATAAAAATTAATAATAATAATAGTAATGCAGATTTAAAAAAAATTGACAATACCAAGTAAGGGCAAAGATGTGGAAACTGAAACTCTTATTCACAGTTTTGGGGAATGTAAGTTGGCACAATTGCTTTGGAAAATTGCCTGTGATTGTCTACCAAATTTGAACATAGGCTCTTACTATATAGTTCTAGGTAAAGTCCTAGATGTACATAAGACATAAATAAATGTGTACCATATATGTTCTTTACAAGAATATGCATCCATGCATCAAAATTGCATGTATTCAAGAAAGTACCTGCATATGAGAATGTTGCTTGCATTCATACCCAAATAATGCACAGCGCTGTATTCAACTTTGATGGGATTCCAATAGGCAAAACAATTCCCTGGTGTTAAGTCAGGAGAGTGGCTATTATGAGCAGAAGGGTAAGAAGTAAAGTGGAAGGGATTAGGAAGAGGGCTTGTAGGGGCTAGTAATGCTCTGAGTTTTACATTATGTGACAATTAAATGGATGTGCCAGCTTCATGATCTCTTTAAATATATATATATATATATATATATATATATATATATATATATGTCTTTCCTTCTCTCTATGTATGCTATAATGAAAAAAACTTAAATATACTTAATAAAAAACAAGTTTCTAAATTATTCAATCTCATCTTCAGTTTTTCTTTTTTGGTTTGTTTTCAAGAGTACCAATGTACTGCTTCAAAAGTGATGGATATTCTTGAATAATTATAGGAAATGATTTCTACAACTTCCTGGGCTGAAAGATATTCTATTTGGCTTTATATAGATATTGCCTCTGATTACCTCCTACAGTTTAAAAATATACAAACATCTATCTGCTTTAAATACATTCCTATCAGACTGTATTTGATACTGCCTATCAAACTAATTTTAAATTAGAGCTAGATAAAAGTGGAAATGTCTCCTTCCCTGACTCATTAAAAGGGTATTTTCATACATAAACCTAATTCTTTATTTCCATGAGACCATATTTCTGACTGGTTGACAAAGAGGGCAGGGCTAACCTTTTTATGACTGCAGAAAGAAATAACATGTTGTAGGAAAACAATAACTCTATTTTATTTTTCTTCAAATTCTTCCAGGAAAACATGGTGTCATTAATTTGTCAGATTTATCAAAGACTGTCTCCTGGGAGATTTAAAAAAAAAAAAAAAAAGCTGTCATTAGAAATTTTTACTCTATTCTGCCTGTAACTGTGATCAGAATTCCAGTTTTACACAGCCAGTGTTGGATCCAGGTTTTGTGAGGACTGAAGCTTATGTAATTTTCCAGGGACCTTGTCAAAAAAGAAAAGAAAAAAAAAATCTCATTTTTGCAGACTTTAAGAAAAATAAGGTGATGTGAACACATTGCTAGAGCCCCTTCTGGGGAACTGGTCTCATTTGAAGGAAACCTCCGTTTAATAATAAATAAGCTTTTCTTACTCAGCCTAGAACCTTGAGATGATCAGATGTCAAAGGGAAAACAGTTACAAGAAAGAAACAAGCCCTGCAAATAAATGAAGTGATCTATGTGTAGAAAAATAATATAATAATGCAAGTGTGATTACAGATGGCAGCTTGAAGCCTCATTGTCACTGAAGTGATAATAAGGAGGGATGTGATTTGACACTCTGCCTAGGACAATGGAGAACTGCCAACATTCAGATATGCAGAACTTCTCATGCAGTTTACTTTTCCATATTGAACAAATCAAAAGAAATGTAGATTTTTCATTATGAAAGTGTCCATCTTTAAAAAAATATTTAGCAACAAATTCAAATTAATTTTCTAAGAGAAGTATTTCCTTTTGAATGTAAAACATTGGACTTTCACCATGCCTAACACACTTAAAGCTAACTAGAATTCACCAAACATGACCCTATGATTAGTCCCAGACAAGGTTTGAGGCTAAAGTGGTGAGTTGGCACTGAAGATTTTACTTTTTATAATAATTCAAGTGAAAAGATAGTAAAAAAAAAAGTATATATATATATATATATATATATATATATATATATATATGACTTCTAGAGATCTGGAATAACTTAAATTTAGGGAATTGTGATGAGATGGAGAAATTCGGTGGATTTCCATGAAAATTAAGGTATGTATTGTTTTTGGTCTAAGCTTTCTCCCCCTTTGTTAGGTTTGTTTGTTTGTTTGTTTGTTTGTTTTCTTGTTTGTTTTTTAAAGAATCCAAAAATACTAAGTGGATTATGAATCCTTCTGTCTCAGTAGCAACCAGGAATGCATGGAGAGACTAAAGATCCTAGGGCCATGTCTTGAGTTAGATGTGTCAAACTCAGTCAGCCTGGTGACTTTAAATGGATAGGTACAACATTAGGAAAATGGAGCAGCAACAGTATTTACAACATACTTCACAGGTGACGTTTATTCAGGGGTAAAAAATAGGGTAAGTGCAAGCAGATGGATTCCAAAGAAATCAAAAGCTTGTTTAAATGCAAATGTTTCCAAGAAGAAAAAGCATTCAGAGAAGAAATGATATATAAATAAATTTCCTCTCAGCAGAATGTTTTCTTCTTCAGGTTTACAAGAGGCAACCTCAGGTGTCTAATGGAGATACACTGAAGAGCTAAAAGTGGATACCTTTGCAAAAGGAGTTTTAGTGCCTCTAAAAGCCTGCCGTCTGAGGCACTTTATCTACGGAATTGAACCTGCAACCAAATTACAATCTTCCGTCTCTGCATTTTGTATACCAATCTTGACTTCAAGATGAGTTGGCACTTCAAGGCATAAAAGTGTAATTTAGTCTCTTTTAATCCCCACTTAACTTCTGTGATAACAAGCAACTGCTTAGTGAGGTAATTAATGGGAGATTATGCTCTTCTATTGGCAACTTGGGATGTACTCTCTAGGACCAAAGCAGTTAAGTGCTGAATCATAATTTGATATCAATTATTTTCTATCTCAGCTCTTTGGTCAGGCACTGATATTAATCAGTAACCTGACAGGCTAAAAAAGGACTACCTCTTGTCTATCAAGAGATTTTTTTTTTTTTTTAAAATTTCGGTTGGGGATGAGGAGGGAATAAGTGAAATGTATCCTTCTTATGAAGATATATGTTCAATGCAAATTTCTTATTTTTTGCCTATGGTATTATTATTGCATGTGATATGCATTTGTTAGATCATCTAATCTCGTGGATTCTCATGCAGGAAAAATTGCTTAAGGAAAAAAATGATGAACTCTTCATACCTCACTCACACTCTTCTGCAGTAGATAAAATGAATATTTAGCAAAGCGAGCTAGCAGTTTGCAAATGTGCAATTAAAATCCTGGCTCTTCTCTAATTATGTAACACTTAAGTTAAATGGTCTTAATAGACATATAATGATAGCTTTATAAACCTACAGTGACTTATAATCAAATGTAATTTCTATTTCAATTTTAAAGCACCCATTAAATGTCTATTATGATTTTTAAGTAATTTGGCAGACATTTAATGAATACTTTACAAACCTAAATAGTAATTATTTCAAGAGACAACTGTTAACATATAGGAGTCACAGAGCTATTCATTCGAGTACACAGTTTAAAACTAATTAGTGAAGTATATATGCAATACCCAATGGATTTACTAAAGAAGAAAATCACAATTTTGAGCAATTTTTCTCTTAAAATAGAAACTGTGTTTTCTAATTTTGTTCTGTGTCCTGTGACATAACCTGTCACTTTATGAAAATGTAACACTGGAAAGCCTCATCTTCTCATAATTCCATGTATACTCTAGAAAACAATGGTTTCTGTGCCAGGCAGAGTAAAAATGTATTTTATACATTAATTCACTGTTAAAATTTAGAGATGTTGCTAGGAAACTAAAAACTAATATAGACAGTTTTTTGCTGCAAGTTATAGGTAAGGAGGCAATTTCCAATTTTTCAGAATATTCCTGCTAATTTTAACAGAAGATCGCTATTTCTCACTATATATAACAACTATAAGTTGGCCATAACTCTTCACAGCTAAGATGCCTTAGATTCTTTGAAATGACAGAATAAAACTGTGTTGTAGTAGTTATTGAAATCTCCTCATAAAAGAAATCAGTGTTTTTTGGCCAGTGAAGCTTCATTCATAAGCGTTCTAGAAGAATTTAAGGCCTATTTCATGGATGATGTACTTTAATTTATAAAAACTGAAATTGCCTTATTGTTTCTTTGAGATATTGACATTTCTATAGTCCAAATTTCATACTCTGAATGATATGATTACACATATACAGATAATTATTTGAAGGTGAGATGTAAGTTTTAGTGTTAATGCTCTTTAATAAGTAATATATTTTTATTATGATTATAGAATTACAAGTTAATTTCATAATCTGATTGTTTCTTATATACATGCTTTCTCAGCATTGAGGTCATTCGTGACATTTCCTGTTCTAATCCTCCTTAACTTATATGATAAGAAAAACTAATGTAAACATCTTCCCTCTGTACTGGCACTCATGCCTTTTATAAAATGGAATGTTTAATTATTAGAACCTACTACAATATGTAGTAACACACACATATATACATGCATACAATTACATATGAATAGATATAATATGTAAATATATATTTATTTATACATGAATATATCACATATATAAGCATGCATCCACCACACAAGGGAATATATAGCTACAAATATGTGTATTAACATATTTCTATTACAGATTCAGGAAAATCTATAAAATTTATCCTAAATTGTATGTAAAATATTGTTAAACAGTTTATAATTTTGTGTTAATCCTTATATGAAGTAGTACCAGTGTGGCATTTAGACACAGAGATAAACATTAAACCACTATTTTATCCTTTTTTATTCATTACAATGTTGCAGATTAATAGACATCACATTTGTGATAAGCCCAGTAGTTAGATGGATTCTCTCAGCACAGAGATCTGCCAGTCATTTGGCATCTAGATCATGATTAAACCCATATAATTATGTGAGATTAGAAGTTATATAGCTAGAGAAAAGAAGAATATCGAAGACTGAGTTCTGTGGTATTCAACATTAAAAAGTCAGGAAGTAAGGCTAAACCCTCTACCCAGGGGAGTAGAAGGGACATCAGACAGAGAAATAGGAAACTGAAAGCCAAATGAAGCCACTTTTCCAAGACACAGGGGTTACATTATATGCTATCAATATATAAATAGTAAGAATATGTTGATATGTGTTATATGCTGTTTTGTTATAAAAGCACAAAAAATGTGCTTATATGCTATTGATAGGTCAAGTTAAGAGATTGTGCATTAATTGTTAGCTTCAACTTGAAAAAAGGATTGTAAAGGGGTGAGCATAAACAATTGATGGAGGCATCTCAGGAGATAAAGGGAAATTAAGAAACTTTGGCACAAACAGCTCTTCTAAGCATGTTCTTATAAAAGAAAGTTTAAAAAAAATGGGATAGTAACTGAAGGTAGAATTGGAATTGAAAGAATTTTCTTAAGAATAGAGATACAATGATATATTTACATGATGATGGTAAAGATCCACTAGATTGGGAAAATTTTAAAGTATATTAGAGAAAGAAGTAAAATATTGGAGCTAAATTTTTGCATAGGTAAAGGAGAAAGGACACTGCACAGATGGAAGTGAAAATTTTACCTGGGAGTTTCATAGCTTATCCATATGAAACAGAGAGAAAGAATAGAATTTAGACATAATTGCTGAGAGTTGGAATGATATAGTAGGGAGATCTTGTAGAAGTTCTTTTAATACCAATTCAATTTTTTCACTGAAATGAAAAATAAGAGCATTAGGTGAGAATGAAGATGATTGAGGTGGCTCTGGATATTTTTGGGAAAAGGAGGAAGTATGAGATAGCTTTCTAGTAGAATGAGATGAAAAATGAATTGAGAAGTGTAGTTTGATTTCTGAGTAACAATAATGTCCAACTGTTCATAAGTTAGCAATTGCATATTTAAACTGAGAGCAATCAGTGCAATGTGTGTGTGTGTGTGTGTGTGTGTGTGTGTGTGTGTGTGTGTTTGTGCTTTCCAGTAACATTCAGCTGCATAGGCACATTGGAAAAAGCAGACAGGGAATTCAGTATTAAGATGGGATACTCACCGAACTTATAAGATAATGCAAAAAACTGTGTGTGTGTGTGTGTGTGTGTGTGTGTGTGTGTGTGTGTGTGTGTGTGTGTGTTTGGATTGTTCTACATGCTTTATAATACTTTAGGTTGTCAAATGTTTAGTATATTTATAATAAGCATGGTCTCTCAGAAAGATCAACCCTTGCTCACTTATTCATAGATCTAATTTGTGTAGCTTGTACTTGCTTGAACTGTCATGCCTTATGGATCTACTGGGATTCTGTGCTCAGGGGACACTGCAAACAGTGTATGTGAATCCAACAGCAAGAACAGCAGTGGGCATATCATACACATCTCTTCTGCTCACTGTCATGCTCTAGGGGCCCAACAGAACTTCACTTACAAATCACAGCTGCAAAGGTCAAATTATTAAGAATTTCAAAGCAGTGACAGAAGAGCATTAAACCAAAAATAGGGCTCTTCTGAGCATGGAATCCTGTGTGACTGGGTCACAAGGGCAGGAAGTTGGCCTGAGATGAAACAGAATCCTTTCCCCTTAAGTTCTAGAACAAAGCAGAGACATCTATTCCTATACCTGCAGCTCAATATCATATGGAAGTTGTAGCCAGTACAATATGAAAAGAAAATAAGTTTACTTAGGTTACAACCCATGCCATTAATAATACCATCAAAACCATTAACACTTGGGGCACCTGGGTGGCTCAGTGGGTTAAAGCCTCTGTCTTCAGCTCAGGTCATGATCTAGGGTCCTGGGATCAAACCCTGAATCAGGCTCTCTGCTCAGCAGGGAGCCTGCTTTGCCCTCTCTCTCTGCCTGCCTCTCTGCAGACTTGTGATCTCTCTCTGTCAAATAAATAAATAAAATAAAATAAAAAAAACATGAACACTTAAGAATAAATTGAGCAAATATATGCTATACCTGTTTATGGAAGTCTTCACTACTTGGCTGAGAGAAAGGTCTAAAGGAATTAAGATATATAGCATGCTCTGATTGGGAGACTCATGTTATTATGAAATTAACTCTCCCCAAATTGATCTCTTGATTCAATGCAAAGTCAATAAAAATCCAAGCAGGCTTCCTTATAGATATTATGAAGATAATTCTGAATTTTATATAGAAATTCAAAAAACCTATTATATTCAAAATGATTAGAAAGAAGAGCAAAGCCAGAGGAGTAAACATCTTTTTATTTCAAGGTCTATGTATAGTCATTTTAAGCACCAGTCATCAAAACAGTATGGCATAGATGGACATACACATTTGTGTATAAGTGAGCATATAGACTATGGAAAAGAAAAGGAAATCCAGAAATAGGTCCTGAGTTATATGCTTAGTTTGTGCGTTTTTTGTTTTTGTTTTTGTTTTTTTTTTTTTTTGACAGTGATGTCATGATCATTCAATAAGGAAATAATGTTTTCAACAATTTGTCCTGGAAACAATGTAAACATATTTGGGGATGGAGGAAAAAGAGTGCTTACCTGATAGTATACATACACAAGCACACAGAAGGACACACAAGAGTAAATGGAAGGTAAGGATGAAGGAATGATCAACTCTGGCTTACAGAACAGTTATAGCAGTAGGGGTTACATTTCTTGCCACGGATTCTTCCTTGTAGATATTTTCTGCCTGGAAGTTGTAACTAGCTATAATATGAAGAATAGAGAAACTTATGGTACGTCCCCCTTAAATGGGAGACTTAGCATGTTGTTAACACTCCACTTACATTCTTTGGGATCCCTCTACTATATGTTTGCATGAAACCTCCATCTAGGTTGCCATTCCCAGGAATCAGCACCTGCAACTGTATCAGGTAACTATGCACAGGTGGCCAGAACCCATTATGTCCGCACAAGCAAAGAACAACAATTGGCTCAGAGATTTTGTCCTGTGAACAGCTTTTACACAACGATAATGTGCACAGAGACACAAATATTCCAAGCGCTTATCAGCCTTCACATCGGGAAAAATGCTGAGGTTTTGCCCATACTTTCTACAGATTGTCTTTAAAGGACTGAGCTAAAGCCATTCGCTGTGAGCTTTTTCAAATATCTGCCCTTTTTGGACACCTTTCATTTCCTGTCTCATTTCCTTATCTATTTGTGAATTTTTCCTGAAACCATGTAATAATAAATCACACTCAAGTCTGAAGAAAACCCCACCCATCCTGATTCATGTAGGGCAGTCAGATTTTATGCCTATGATCTTGGTAGAACTACTATACCAGTATATTTTCCTATTTCACTCTTAAAACTGTTCCAGTTTGCATGATAAATTTCACGTGGTCACCATTTTATAATGTAACGTTGTCACAGCCACAACCACATTCCACTCAGAAGAGTATAGGAAAATCAGTAAGATACTCTAGAACAGAAAGTACGAGGCAAGGCATGTTGACCTTGACGTTTAAAAACAAGAACACATTTTGAACACACAAAAAAGCCTAGTAAATATTCCCTGCAAGAGCCTTCCTGATTACATTAAGAAAGGATGAACTTCAGATAGAAAGGGTAATTGTCAATCAAACAGATAAATAAAAAGAAGAATAGAGCTGATAGATTGGACCATGAATTGTACATGTTCTGACAATGTGGAAATCATTCATCTAACACAAAATGGGAACAGATGGATTTGGTACATAGCTAGAAAGTAAAATTAGTTTGCAGATGGTCTCATTATAATTCCTAGGTGTCAAAGAGTATTATTTAAGGGTAGCAAATCAAATAGTGAAATATGAAACATATATACAAAAACAAACATAAATTAAAATGATTAATATTGACTAAATGTGGGTGATTGTGTAATTGTAGGGGAGGGGAAAGAAAAGGATACAACATCATGTTAGTTGGGTTTAAAATACAGAGTCAAAAAAGAAAGAGCATGTTTCATTACCATAGAGTTATTAAAATAACTTCTAGAGCAAAATTACAAACTTCCCTAAACATTGGAAACACAGTAAAAGAAAAGAGGAAACAGATCCATCCTAAATGCTTTATATATCATGACCCTAGATTTGATGCGTCAGCTTGACTAGCTATGTCCAGTTGTTTGGTCAAACCCTAGTCTAGACGTTACTGCACAATGAGATTAACTCTAATAATCAGCAAACTTTAAGTAAAGCAGGTTTCCCTCCATAAGGTGGGTGGGCCTTTCAATTCAATCTCTTGAAGGCCTTAAGAACAAAGATTGGAGTTTCCTGAAGAAGGAATTCTGCTTCAAGACAGTGACATAGAAACCCTGCCTGAGTTCCACCCTTGCTAACCTGCCCCACAGATTTCAGAACTACAAGACCCAAGAATCACACGAGTCAATTTCTTGAAATAAATCATCCTCTTTCATTCTGTCTCATATTCTCTCTGTCTGTTGCTCTGAATTTATATCTCCCACAAACCCATATGTTGAAATGCCAACCCTCAATTTGATGTGTGAATGTGGGGTCTTTAGGACGTAATTAGGTTTAAATGAGGTCATAAAGGTAGGGCTCTCGTAATGGGATTAGTATTATAAGAAGAGGAAGAGAAAACAGAGCATTCTTTCCCTCTCTCTCTCTGTCATAGAAGGATACAACTAGAAGTTTACTGTCTGCAAGGCAGAGAGAGAACTCTTAACAGGATCCAAATCCACTGGCATCTGGATCTTGGACTTCCCAGCCTCCATAACCATGATACACAAATGTTTATTGTTGAAGCCACTCAGTCTATGTTTTTTGTTTTTGTTTTGTTTTTATAGTGGTCCTAGATAAGACATGTATTTTCATTTTTGTTGGCGAAATTATATTGTGGTTAGCAGCTTTTCTTATTAACTATTAAAGAATGTAGGCACTTATCTTTAAGGTTCCCAAGAGAACTATGGGGATACTCTACCAACACTTTTTGCTGGGACACTTCAAAAGAGAGCACATAGAATAAGTACTATGAAAATTAAAGTAGCCTGAAACCTTGAGATCAAGAAAAGAGAAACAAAGAGCCCATGGGGAGCCAGCCAGAAACTGGGAAACATTTTAATATGCAGTCTAGAAATTCAAACAATAAGGAGCAGATAAAAACACCTGTGTGTTGAGGAAACAAAGTTTTCCACCGAGATACCAAGTTATTGAATACAGGATTTACGACAACATTTTCTTTTAGAGTTTCTGTGTGTACATGCCAATGTTTTTATTCAGCTTCCCTGTTTCTCAAAAGAATTGTTTCAGTTCTTCCAAAAAGATTTTATCTTTAATTGATCTTCATCCTTGTTCTTCTGAAAGTGTCCACACCCAATGAGTAGAAATTCCATGAAAGCTCAAGCTTCTCTTCACCTATAGTTCAACACTTGCAACTAGTAAAGAAAATGTAAGACTTTTATTCTCCACTTTTTTTTTAGCTGATCGGGATTAATAACTAGAAAATGAACATTCTGCTCTCTTTCACACATGATATGCATTTAATGGGATAATGAGATCAACATCCCTCATATTCTCCTCTGTCATTGTGTATGCATTTGGTAGAAGTGAATGTGCCATTATTAAACCATATTTTAGTAGATAAATGCCGTTTTTTATTTACATACTAGTTATGGAGCTATGAAACATATCCACTGTCAAGGGAATGCTAATGAACATGACAGTTATTCCTGACTCCATGTTCACACAGATGTATGCAATCATTTACTGTTATTTTAAATGTTTTCCTTATAATAATTGTTGATTGATGTCTTTCTACAAAAGTTATGTTTTATTAGATTTATCTTGCAGTTTACCTTCCACATGTATTGATAATATTCACTTTGAAAATATTTATGTTTTAAGATATATGTATACAAGAACAATAAATCTTCCATTATATATCAACTCCATATAAATAAAGAAACCACAAACAATATAGCTGAAGCTTCTTGACTATTTATTTTAATTTAAGAATTTCCATATTTCATTTCATGCATTTCATTATACTTTTAATATATTTGTTGTTAATTGATATGTTTTGATATTTTATGTGTTGTGCTAATGTCATCATACTGTGTGAATTCCTTGGTGACTTTATTTCCCTCAAAATTGTGAGTATAATATTCATAGTTAAAGCTCTAGTTCCTTCTTTTATACACCTTTTTTTTTTTTAAGATTTTATTTATTTATTTGACAGAGAGCGATCACAAGTAGGCAGAGCAGCAGATAGAGAGAGAGGGTGAAGCCGACTCTCCGCTGAGCAGAGAGCCCGATATGGGGCTCCATTCCAGGACCTGGAGATTTCCACCTGAGCTGAAGGTGGAGGCTTAACCCATTGAGCCACCCAGGTGTCCCTTATACACCTGTTTTATATTGTATATGTTTCATACTGTACATGTGAAAATGCCATAATTTATGTGGATATTTTTCAGTTCATGGAATTTTAAGTTATTTCCAGTGTTTGGCTATCCCCAACAACGTTGGTTTAGACATTATAATATATGTATGCTAGTGTTCTAAAATTGACATTTCTCTAAGGTTATCTGGAATTGCTGAGTCTTTAGGGCTAGAATATCTTTTATTTTCTCAGATTTTGTGACATTGTTCTTTAGAGTATTTGGGCAAATTTTCATCCTACCACCAATCACACAAATAATTCTATTATATGAAGTACTTAACATTTCATCAGTTTTTGTAATAATTTAAGCATTTTACTTTAAAATAAAATAATTTTTGCTTATTTTTATTAATAATTGATGACAGTATATTTACAGTTAAATGCAAAAAACTTGGTAGTTCAAATGTATATGTATGTATATGTATTGGGGTATGATTGTGCATATGTGTGTTTAAATTCCACCCAGATTAAATTATTGCACACTTCTAACATTACAGAAAAATTCGCTCATTCTCTCAATTCAGAGACTTTAATAACAATTCCAAGTTGAGGGCACCTGGGTGGCTCAGTGGGTTAAGCCGCTGCCTTCGGCTCAGGTCATGATCTCAGGGTCCTGGGATCGAGTCCCCCATCGGGCTCTCTGCTCAGCAGGGAGCCTGCTTCCCTTCCTCTCTCTCTGCCTGCCTCTCTGCCTACTTGTGATCTCTCTCTGTCAAATAAATAAATAAAATATTAAACAAACAAACAAAAAACAATTCCAAGTTGAAGCAACCCTTATTCAGATTTGTACCATTGATATAATGTTGCACATTTTTTAATTTATTAGAAATGAAATCAAATAGCAATTGCAGGGTCATAGGGAAGCTCTATTTTTAATTTGTTGAGGAATCTTTACACTGTTCTCCAAAGTGGCTGCACCAACTTGCATATAGTTGGTGATAATCTATGTTATTGCATGTAGTAGTTTACTTAAAATGATGTGTAGTTGTGTTATATCCCATCACATGAAAATTCTAAACATATTTAATTCAGTATATTGGTGATGGATATTTATATTATTTTCACTTATGGATATTATAAATAATGCTGCTATGAACATTTTTGCATGTGTTTTGGTACAAATGAAAATATTTACTCATTTCTCTTCAGTTGATCTACAAATACTAGTTTGTGGGTTAGATTTATTCTTATGGTTTAGCTTTAGGGTTTTAGCAAAAATCTTATTGCAGTTTTGGGGATAGCTTGTTCTATATTCATATTTTTAAAATACTTTTTTTTTTTTAAAGAGCAGTTTTAGGTTTACAATAAAATTGAGAAGAAAGTATAGAGATTTTCCATATGTTCTCTGCTTTACACCTGCATAGCTTCCCCCATTATTAACATCATGAACTATACCAAGTATGAACATATATTGACATACTGTAATCACCCAAAGTCTCCAAAGTTTATCTTAAGGTTCACTCCTGGTATTTGCATCCTACTGGAGTTCATAAAGTATAATCATATATAATAAAGTATATATATATATAATTATCGGGCATTTTACTGGGCTAAAAATCCTCTATACTCTCCCCATTCATGTCTCCCCATCTATCCCCTGGTAACCACTGGTGTTTTTACTGTCTTTATAGTTTTGCCTACTCCAGAAAGTCATATAGTTGGAATTACACAGAATGTGGCCTTTGCTGAATGACTGCTTTTACTCACATGAATGTAAGTATCATTAATGTCCTTCCATGACTTGACAGTTTATTTATTGATTGATTTATCTTTAAAGATTTTATTTATTTAACAGAGAGAGAGAGACACAGTGGGAGAGGGAACACAAGCATGGGGAGTGGGAGAGGGAGAAGCAAGCTTCCTCCCAGCAGGGAGCCCAGATGGCATGTAGGTTTGATCTCAGGACCCCCAGATCATGACCTGAGTCAAAGGCAGATGCTTAATGACTGAGTCACCCAGGTGCCCCAATAGCTTATTCCTTTTTAGCACCAAATAATGGTCTATTGTCTGGGTATAACTTAATTCATTGATCCATTCATATGCCAAAGGACATCTTGGTTGCTTCCAAGTTTTGGCAATTAAGAATAAAGCTGCTATAAACATCTGTGTGAAGGTTTTTATGCAAACATGTTTTCAACCTCTGTGGGTAAATACCAAGGAAGATTACAAGATGGTATAGTGAGAGTGTGTTCAATATTGTAAGGAACCACCAAACTGTCTTCTAAAGTGGCTGTTCTTTCTGCATTCTAGGCAGCAATGGATGAATCTTCATTGCTCTACATCCTTGCTTACATTTGGTGTTGTCAGAGTTCAGATTTTGACTCTTAATATTTTGGTGTAAAATTTTATATTGTATTTTACTTATTTTTAATTTTTAATTAATTATTTATTTTTTTAACTCTATTTTTAAGCTCTATGCCTAGCATGGGGTTTGAACTCAGGAGCTTAAGATCAAGAGTCACCGGCCCCACAGACTCAACCAGCCAGCTGCCCCTTCAGTGTAAAATTTTCATATTATTTCATGTTATTTCTTTATGTATATGTAACAATTTTAACAGGAAAAGTAATTTACCGTACAAAATATTTTAAAACATTTTTTAGAATTAATATTCACTAATACCTTCTCATTCTGTTAATAACTTGATAATACCAGTTCTCCTTTAAAAATTTTTAAGATGTGGGGTGCCTGAGTGGCTCAGTGGGTTAAAGCCTCTGCCTTTGGCTCAGGTCATGATCTCAGAGTTCTGGGATCGAGCCCCACATTGGGCTCTCTGCTTGGTGGGGAGCCTGCTTCCCCCCTCTCTCTGCCTGCCTCTCTGCCTACTTGTGATCTCTCTCTGTGTCAAATAAATAAAATCTTTAAAAAAAATTAAATAAAATAAAAATTTTTAAGATGTTATTTCCATATAATATGTTTAATCAATTAAAAAATTGCCAACACCATAAGTGACTCTTAATCTCACAAAACAAATTGAGGGTTGCTGGGGGGAGGGGATTTGGGAGAAGGGGGTGGGATTATGGACATTGGGGAGGGTATGTGCTTTGGTGAGTGCTGTGAAGTGTGTAAACCTGGTGATTCACAGACCTGTACCCCTGAGGATAAAAATATATGTTTATAAAAAATTAAAAAAAAAATTGCCAACAATTTCACAAATTTGGTGGAAAAATCAACTTATAAATCCAAGAAGCTCCGCTGAACCAAGTAGCATAACACAAGAAAACTAAAATATATCATGTCATAGTCAAAATTCTGAAACCCATAAAGAAAGGAATACTCAAAACAAAAGCAAGCCAAAAAACCAAAACAAAATATATAGTAACCAGAGAAAATGTTTATATTTGGGGCAAATTGTGATGAATAAACGTCAATGAAAAAACAAAACAAAAAATGTGATGAATGACATTTTTTCATAAACCATAAAGCCAGAGGACAATGTCAGAATATCATTAATGAAGTAAAAGATATATAATTCTAAATCTATCAAAATATCCTTCAAAAATAAAAGTTAATTAAAATCATTTTCAGAAGAATGAAACCAAGAGAATTGATCACCAACAGCATCGAACTATGTGATTTATACAGTCTCAAGAGAAATAACATGAAATGAAAACTGGAACCTACAATAAGGAGTGGAGAGCATTAGAATTCATAAAAATAGGTGTGGGTTTGTGTGCATGCATACCCATGTGTGTGTTTCTTCTCAATTTCTTTAAGGCTGTTCGTAAAGCTTTAATAATAACAACTGGAGATGTCAACTTTAGTAACATCATTTATGAAGAAAAAATAATAGGAAAAGAACTATAAACAAAATTTCATTGCTTTAAGGTTTGGGGTTTTGTGTGCTTTTGTTTTCAAGTGAAGTGCTACAGTATTATGTTTAAGTAGACTTTGATAAGTAAAAGGTACATAGATTGGTGGTGATCCCAAGTGGAACTTTTAAAACTAAAGAGAGGAATGACCACAAAACCAACAGAGAAATTACATGGCAGAAAAACAAGAATAAAATAACAAAATGAAATGTGACAAAAAGTGAAATGGTCAACTTAAACAAAAACATATTAGTAAAATATATCTTACTATTTTTTAAATAAAGTCTTAAATATATATGGATTAAGCATGCATATTAAAAGCAATGATTGTCAGAATAGGTATTTACACCCAAAACATGTCTACAAAGAACACATTTTAAATATAAATATCCAGATAAGCTGAAAAGCAAAGCTAAGTAAAAGATATGTCTTAAAAAAAAAAATAGGATAAGAAAGGTGGATTGGCTATAAAATGATCATTAAAAAATATACTTTAAATATAATAATGGTATATTATCTACTATGCAGAACTTTATTGCATTATGATAAAATACTATTTCAATAGAAATAAATATATCATAAGTCTAAGATATCTAGCAACTAAACTTCAATATGTGGAGAAAAAAACTGATAGCACTAAAAAAAAATTTAAAAATCATAATTTAGAGTTTGAGATTTTAACACAATTTACCAAAAACTGATAAATCACCTAGACAAAAATTCAGTAACAACACAGAAGATTTGAACAATGAGTAATAGAATGTGATTGATAAAGAACACTAATTCTCAGACTGAAGAATACACATTCCTTTCTAGAATATTTGGAACACTTTGAAATACAGACTGCAGGCTAAGCCATAAAATAATTATCAGTAAATTCAATACTACGACTTCATATTGAGTATGATTTCTGGCCACACCATCATTAAATTAGAAATAAATGAGAGAAAGATACTTAAAATATCACCAAAATTATAAACAAAATTTCAAAGACTCTATGAGTCAAAAATGTGACACGACTATTTAAATATATTTCAAACTGATTAATAATGAAAGTATAGCATATTAATATTTGTGGATTCCAGGTCAAAAGTGATTGCAAGTTTGCAGAAAGAGAGAATTAATATAATAATCTTAAGTTTCAAACTTAAAAAGATAGAAAATGCAAGAAGACAAAGTATGAAGAAATAAAATAATACATATGAGAATAGATGCAGGAAAAAAGAAAACAAACAAAAATTAATAGATAAAAATTAAAATAGCACTTCTTTTGTTTTTAAATGATTAATAGAAGTTACTTCTATATTGAATGATGAAAAAAAGGAAAAACTCTATCAATATCAATATGTGAGGGGATGGATGTCACAATGAATACTGAAAAATTAAAGGAATAATAAAAAGTATTATGATTAACTTATGCTTATAAATTTGATAACAGATAAATTTTGAGTATTTCTTTAATAGGAACAAATTAAAACTGACAGAAGAAGGAAAGTATAATCTGGACAGCTTCGTATCTATTAAAAACAAGATCTTGTAATTCAATACATTCTTACAAGCAAATATAGACACCCTGATGAATTTACTGAGGAATCTTCTCAAATTTTAAGTAAAATAATACCAATCCCATAAAACTCCCTCAGAAGTTAGAAGAGGAGGTATGACTATCTAGCTATATTTATGAGACATTTTATCTCTGGTCCCCAAACTGCATAAAAATGCTTGAAAAAGAAAGAAAAACAAACAAAAAAACCCCAAAACAACAAAAATCAATGGAATCCAACAGTATATAAAAATAATAATATATGTGACTTGGTGTGGATTACTTGTAGGAGTAAAAGGTTGATATTATGAGAATAAAGGAAGATAATAAACAATGACTGATAATAAAAACATTTGACAAACTTAAACAGTTATGACAAAAACTCTGACAAAACCAGGAAAATAAGAGCATTATGAAAAACTTATAGATAGTATTATATACCAAATGCTATTCCCCAAGACTGGGAATAAGAAAAAGATGTCTCCGTGTATCATTCTGTTTACTGTTAAACGGTACTGGTCTTATATAGTGTGATAAGAGAAGAAAAGTAAATAAAAGTCATGATGATTAAAAAAAAAGCAAAACTGCCTTTATTTGCAGACATGATTATATATGTAAGTTTTTTAAAAATGTACATAAAATAAAACTAGAACTAGTAAGTGTATTTAGCAAGATCCAGAGAAACAAAGTAAACATTATTTTTAAAAATCATCCACACTTCTAGGGGTGCCTGGGTGGCTCAGTAGTTTAAAGCCTCTGCCTTCAGCTCAGGTCATGATCCCAGGGTCCTGGTAGATCTAGCCCTACATCAGGCTCTCTGCTCAGCGGGGAGCCTGCTTCCTCCAATCTCTCTCTCTGCCTACTTGTGATCTCTGTCTGTCAAATAAATAAATAATAATCTTTAAAAAAAAATGGGATACCTAAAATACCTTTAATAAAAATACCTTTTAATAAAAAGATTTGACAAATCTCTGTGCTAGAATTATAATTATTATAAAATATTGTGGAATAAATAAAAATATGTAAATAATAATAGTTTTATATATTTTATAATCTATCTATCTGTCTAGGAGAGAGGGATGATAAATAAATGGAAAATAAAAGTGCACAAGAGGTTCTCGAAATAAATCCTAACTTACCTGGTCAAATTACTCTAACAAGTTCAGTGCAATGAAGAGTAGAAAGTCTTTAACAGATGTTGCTGAACCAATTGAATATATATATAATAATTTCATAAATAGATACATATGTATCTATATCTAACATGTGTCTAGTAATGACTTAAACCACTACCTTACATAATAAAACAAGAGGAATCCTAGCCTTAAAGTTTAAATCTACAAGGCTTTTTAATAAATTTAGTAAGTTATCTTCAATATCTTGATGTTATAAAGTTTTCCTAGAGTATACAGAAAGCAATAATCATAAAAGGACAATTGCCAAACTATGTTTTGCCTCACCTCAAATTTCTATCCATTAAGAAAATGAATTGGCAAGGCACATACTAGGAGAAAACATCCATAAAATATATATCTGAAAAAAGGACTTATATAGAATCAATAAAGAATTTGATAACTCAATAATAAAATTATAAAGATTCCAAGAAAGTGCTGGTAAAATAATTGAACACTTTCCAAAGAAGATGATTAAATAGCAAAGAATAACAGCAAAACCAAAACAGATGAAAGAACTCATAACATCATTAGTTATCACAGAAATGCAAATTAAAACTACAAGCAGATACCTCTACACACCTACTAGAAGGGCTAAAATTTAAGTCTAACAGTATCCATTGTTGGTGATGATATGGAACAATCAAAGTCACACATTTCTTGTGGAAATATTAAATGGTACATCCCTTTTGGAAAAAAAAATGTTTTGCAATTTCTTTAAAAGTGAAACATAAACCTACCTTATGACCCAGTGATATCCTTCCAAAACATTAAATCATGTATCCACAAGATTGTATACCATGTTAATGATGCTTTTATTTATTAGAGACAAAATTGGAAACAATTTAAATGTCCATTAGCAGGAGAATTGTTAGACAAATCATGATATAGTTATACAATTGAAAAAAACCTCAGTGATTAAAAAAAGAAATTATTGCAACATATAGCAGTATGGATTAATGACATACTGTGTTGAATGAAAGAAATAAAAAAAGAATAAGTGCATTCTGATTGTATGATCACATTTGGATAAGATTCTAAAACCAGGGTTGGGTATAGACTAGCGGGAGCCATGAGGGCAACTTCTGGGATGATGAAATTTGCACTTTAATCTAAGTAATGTTTACATTAATGGATAATTTTGCCAAGAGTCACCAGATTTTACAATTAAAATCTGTGCATTTTTTGTATGTAAATTTTAATTGAATAAAAAGTAAATCAAGCAAACAAAAATTTGTTAGAAAAGGAAATAAGATAGTGAGGATATAGAGTCATAAATTTGTGGAGTTGGGCTCCAGAGCCCAGACCTCTATTCTATAAATTCAATCAGTTCCTCCTAATTTACAAACTGAGAATTAGACCAGCAATGCCCTTATTCTAGAACGTTAGATAGAGTCAAGAATTCTTAAAAGGATCGGAAATAAGGAATTGATCTTGAAAAAAATGTACTTGGAATTAATGTAAACTTTGTATGCTGGGGAACATTAGCCACTGGTATAAGAGGAAATGAAGCTCATTATTTTTGCATATTAAAATGAATGTCTTTGCTCCAATTATATCTCACTTTTGTCTATACCCATCCTATTTTTATTTTTATTTTTTTAAGATTTATTTATTTGTCAGAGAGAGAGAGTGAGACAGTGCACAAGCAGGGGGAGCGGCAGGCAGAGGGAGAGGAGAAGCAGGCTCATGAATGCGAGGCAGCCCAGTGAAGAGCTCCATGTGGGGTTGCTCCATCCTAGGACCCTGGGATGATGCCTGAGCTGAAAGCAGATATTTAATTGACTAAATCCCCCAGGCACCCCTACACCCATCCTGTTTTTAAATGACATTGGTAATAATTGGAGGAAAGATACGAGCTTTACCAATTTTCTTTAATTTGAGACTTCATATGACCAAAAAGACTCTACTTGAATTCCTCACAGTGAATATGGTAATAGAGGAGGGGCACCTGGGTGGCTCAGTGGGTTAAAGCCTCTGCCTTTGGCTCAGGTCATGATCCCAGGGTCCTGAAATAGAGCCCTGCATTGGGCTCTCTGCTCAGCAGGGAGCCTGCTTCCTCATCTCTCTCTGCCTGCCTCTCTGCCTACTTGTGATCTCTGTCTGTCAAATAAATAAATAAAATCTTAAAAAAATATATGGTAATAGAGGAGAAGTACCTTCCAGGGTATCTTCTTTTACTATCTCAGTATTCTAAATGTTTTCCTGAAATGTATTGATCATTCCAACTTTAAAAACTGTTTTATGAACTCCTTGTGGAACAATTTTTAAAATAATATCTAAGGGGGTGCCTGGGTGGCTCAGTGGGTTAAGCCGCTGCCTTCGGCTCGGGTCATGATCTCAGGGTCCTAGGATCGAGTCCCGAATCGGGTTCTCTGCTCAGCAGGGAACCTGCTTCCTTCTCTCTCTCTCTGCCTGCCTCTCAGTGTACTTGTAGTTTCTCTCTGTCAAATAAATAAATAAAATCTTAAAAAAAATAATATCTAAGGAATGAATATACAATCCGTGGCATATTTTATCCTAAAATTAAAATTCAGTTATAATTTAACAATGAAGTTGCATATATTTTTAACCTTACTGTGTGTGAAAGGTAAAAACACAGAGAAAGAAATGTGTTCATGACTTTGAGAACAATTTTGCATTAGGAGGAAACTGTTGTTTACCTTCTTCCAGACATTTATGTGTAGTCAATAAATCATTTAATCTACTTTAAATTATTTTGCACAATAATGCCTAACTAATGTGAGGATAAGGTTAAGCCTTCTATTGATAAGTAGTAAGTCTGCTTATTAAACTTAATCCATTGTACTGTAAATGTCACTCCCCCAAGCTCTTCTTTTAATCAATAGCCTCTACTATCTTTCCCTGTCAGATGAGGTAAAGTCCACCTATGTAAGTATTGAATCCATTCCTACTGTAAGATGAGAACATGCGGTTTGAGCATTTTGTACTCTCTTTTAACCCAGATGGATGACTGTATCTTATAATTAATTTTTAATTAAAGATTTACAAGTTTTAAAAATAACAATGGATTCTTTTTGCCATTTAACATATTGACACTTTTTGAGAAGGGTACTGTTTGTGTGTGTGTGTGTGTGTGTGTGATTCTTTTCAAGACATTTTCATTTTATTCAAAAGATATTTATATTGTTAATATACTGTCAATTAAGATAGTATATTATAGCTTTAATAGATTTAAGAATATAAGTATTGTGAGTTTGACTTTTGGCACATGGAATAAATCAGACTTAATATAAAAATATCAATATTAGCTGTAATAATCAATATGTAAAAGGACCTCTAGGCCCCCAGCTTTCCCCACTAAGAAGTAGTCTGAGAAATTTGTTTGTCTACCAAGGAGAGTATAATTTCCAAAGCCCTCTTCAGAAATGGTCAATGAGAGAAATGGAAACATATACCAGGAATGGAGCAAAGAGCCTAGAGAATCAATGGACAGGGACTCACTCTCAGAAAAAGGAACACAAGCTTAGTAAAGAGCCATCCTCACCCTTAGAATGGGGCAGAGAGTTTCTTACTCTTAGCGCTATTGATATTCTGGAATTGATAACTTTTTGTTGAAGGCAACTATTCTATTCACTACATGATGTTGATCAGCATCCTGTCTTCTACACACTATCTGTAGCACATACTCCCCATTTTTGACAACTAAGAATATTCATTTTCATAAGTCCCCTGAAAGCAAACCATCCCCAGCTAGGAAAAACTCAAATAGCAAAGTTGAGTGAGTGATATTTTCCCTGAATATAGCTATGTGAAAACATGAGACAACTCAAAGCATATTGCTGTTTTTCATTCTTCTTCTTTTTAAATAGGATTACTTATTGCATTTCTGGTTTTGTTGCTCCATGGTATGTTGGGAATAAAAGGACCACATAACTTGTCTTCATTTCATATCTTTCAGGATCAGGAAACAATTGAATTAAATTTCTGAGATCCTGGGATAAGATTCCAGGTGATCATATCTTACACACAGGAGGAAACTATGACCAAGATGGCACATTCTAGTACCTTCCTTTATTGGCCTGAATATGCTGTCGATATTCTTTTCCATATGATGGCAGTTCTTCTAGGTATAGATATAGATTTCTCATTCCTTCAGCTTTGGCCTGTTTGGGCCAGTAAAACATGGCAGAGGAGACCATGTGCCAGTTGTAATTCATGTATTTAAGAGGGATTCTATGTTTCCTCTTTTGCTTTCTTGTGCCTTCTATAGGAGAGGAACATGACTAGACAATTCTAGTAATTCCAGAGGGGAGATGAGAGACATTTGGAATGATTACTGCAGCTGAGTTACCCCAGCAAAGACAACACTGACTGGCCAAATTGCAGGTGTATTACCAATGGCTGTCATGATCTACAAAACTACCCCAGAGAAAGGAGTCAGGTGCCAACAGCCCATGCTATTGATTCCAGTTTAGATTAAGTTCGAAGGCAAATTTATTTTATGGTGTCACAAATCTGAATGGTGGTAGGTGGCTGGAATTGATTGAAAGAGAAGACAAGGGAAGTCAGTGGATGATTGGAATGTTTGCTATATTAACCCTAATTTTGATAACATATTATATCTATTTATTAACTCATTAGATTACAATCTTTGTAAAAAAATCTTTGTAAACAAAATTTACTTATTTGAGAAAGAAAAAGAGCACAGGCAGGAGGAATAGCAGAAGGAGATGGAGAAGCAGGCTCCCTGCTATGCAGGGAACCCCAGTGCAGGGCTCGATCCCAGGACCCTGGGATCATGACCTGAGCCAAAGGCAGAGGCTTAACTGGTGGAGCCACCCAGGCGCCCATAGATTACAATCTTAAGACTTATTTGTTTCACTGAATTTTATCTCAATTAGTTTTCTTAATTATAATAATAAAGCATTATATATGAGGTTTCCAAGCCATAGAACTTTGGGAAAAAGAAAACAAATTGATTAGTAAAACACAAAGATAGTAGGAGACAAAATAATAATGAAAAATAAAAGTAAATTAAAAGAAAGAAAAATGAGGTGATAGAAATAATTCCAGATATACCTGTAATTCTGATAGATATCTGTAAATACGTTAAATGTAAAGATTAAAGCAAGAGAGACTCTAATATTGTATAAAGATACAATCCAGCTCTTCTCTCTGTCATTTTATTTTCCTGATCAATTCAGATCTATAGCAGTTAGGTGTAGCAGAATATCGGAGGTGTCTTTTTTTTTTTTTAAGATTTTATTTATTTATTTGACAGAGAGAAATCACAAGTAGATGGAGAGGCAGGCAGAGAGAGAGAGGGAAGCAGGCTCCCTGCTGAGCAGAGAGCCCGATGTGGGACTCGATCCCAGGACCCTGAGATCATGACCTGAGCCGAAGGCAGCAGCTTAACCCACTGAGCCACCCAGGCACCCTTGGAGGTGTCTTTATGGAAAGGCGTCCTGCATGGAATGTTGGAGAAATTGCGTGGACAGGAAGGATTCGTAGGAAGAATCTGTTTGGCATGGGCTTTCAGAGACTGATTGGTGTGGAAAGGTTATCAAATGATGACGGATACCTGTCAGGGGATACCACAGACAAAGCAAGATGAAAAGGGAAAGTGAGAGAAAGCTCTTTGTGGGCTATCGAAATCCTACAGGGTGAAGAGGATATTAAATTCAGTCAGTAGCTTAGAATGTAAATAAGAGCCTCAGCAGAGTGAAGATGGGAGATACTGGGGAGCCTCAACAGGGTGTGTCAGCCCAAGCAGAGAGTACAGGGGTAAACATGGCTGGAAGCCCCCGAGCAGGTTTTCAAAATCTAATCAGAATGAGGGATGGAACGTAGAGTGGATATTAGAGTCTAACCAGGAAGGAGAGGAACAAACATCACCTTCATCAAGTATCACATTGAACATTATTGGCAATTGGGGGAAAAACAATATGTAATGTAAATAGAAAACAGAGAAAAAAATGTGGCATCACTATGTTTCTGCTAATGATACATAACTTGAATCTGGGTGTGAGAAAACACGAGACAACTCAAATTAAAGCATATTCTTCAACATATCTACTTGTAAACTTCAAAGGCTCAAGGCTATGAAGGTTAAATTAAGACTGAGACATTGTTTCAGACCGTTCAAGGCATGGTTTACAACTGGATCCTTTGGCCTATAAAAGACATTATTGGAAAATTGGGATTCTTTTGCCTCTAAAAGACATTATTGTCAAAACTTGAACGCGGTTCCAGAATCAGATAGTGGTAGTGTATCTCTACCAATTTCCTGGTTTTCATAGTTGTATTATGGTTCCGTAGGAGAAAATCGCATTGTAGTAATGGAATTAACCGATGGAGTAGTAATTCACAAGTAATGGAACATCAGAATAGACTAGAATAAAATAAGCAAAAGGTCAAAGAGAGCTCAGATCTCAGGAAAAATTTTCAGTATAAATGAGAACAAGGCAATTTCATCTATTGTAATAGGAGTATTTGCATTCCATTTAGAAAAGACATTTCCTTAGGAAATTTTGTTACATAATTAACTAAGTATGCAGCAAAAAATAAATAAATCCAAGACACTAAGTTGCATCATAAGCACAAATAAATTCCCAATGCATTACCATTTCAGTACTACCTGGGCATCATTAATTTAGGCCTCAGAACATGGGCAACCCAGAGAGAGCCGTGCTGGCTCATCCTTGCAGGCATCTTTTTTCCTGACTTCATTACTTTGGAGATTTGTAACAAGTATACTTGCTGTTTTCCTAAACTTATCTTGAAGAAGCTTTTCCTACTCCTTAGTGACTCTTTGCTATTTGGGGTAGCTTTGTTCTATTAGCCTAAGTACTAGAGAATAAGCTCTTCCCTACAGACTTTAATCTGCATACTTCGGGTTTTAATCATAAACTTGTCCATGTGTCTGTGCCTCCCTTATGAGTCCTTACACTTTAGTCCTTATTGATTCTTACCATTTCAAATTCACTCTTTGTTTCTTTCATTGAGGTACTCCTTTTGTTATTTACAAGTTTAACTTTGTATTAAAAACTATGCACGAGCGTGTGTGTGTATGTGTGCGTACGTGTGTGTGCCTGAAGTCAGTCGAAGATTCCTGTAACACCTCAGTCCATATTAGTAAGAAATCAGTTGTGTATTAAATTGTTTCTCATATTATTTCTCTTTATTTGAAAGAGGAAAAAGAGTTTGCAGTGTGTTCTAAGTCTGTCAATTTCAAAGCATCCTATTAATTTGTAGTCATTTATTTGGATTATGTAGAGGTGGCAATTGCTGACTGTGTGAGAAAAAAAGAATGACTTAAAAAGCTGAAAATGGAGAACGTTTTATTGACTGATTATTTCTGAGAATTGGGGAAATATTACTCTGATGCTATTTTAGTAAAGTAGCAGCTCACTTTGGCTCACAGGATACCTGCATTTTCTGGAAGCAGTGGTTGAGAATTGCTGCACAGCCATTATGTTTATAGAATATATGTATATGTATGTGTGTGTATATATATTACATATAATATATTAATATACATACACGTATATGTGTGTGTTTATATATAATCATTATTTCTTTTGCTCTTTACAAGGATCTGTTGATGTATTATTTCTGCAAATTCTCACTATAAAAGAATGTGGCACAAAAGAAAATGGCTTATCTCAAATTGTTTTTCCCAACGAGTGGTAGAGAAATCATTCAGAGCCGAGAGAAAGATGCCATGATCTTTCTACCCAACCGCACGTCTTTCAAGCATAAACTAGTCAGGCTTCCTTCCCTCCTCCTTCTCTTCTTTGTCATTCATTTTTTTTTTCCCTTAATTTAGGTAACTCTCCTTTTAAGGAAGTTAAATGACTTTCTAATGCAAACAGAAGAGGCATTTAGTAGTTTACTAAGCTGACTATAAATTAAAAGCCAGTCCTACTGCCCTGAGACTTAACTGGTTATTAATGAGTACAAAGTAGGTCCATTCAATAGAGTATTGAAAAGCAACCACATTTTCATTCTTCTTCAATCAATATATAACACAAAAATATTATCTGCCAGTAAGAATGGACTTAGTCTATTTATTTTCTGTTTAATAACCATCCTTTAGGCATTGTACAAGCCAAAAGCTACATCTTTCTTCTTAATTTCTATTATTTACGATAGGATGTTTTAATTTTTAAGAGAGAAAGTGTCCGTCCAGATGAAAAACTAATCACTACACAACATTTCCAAGGGAGAAAAGAATAGTAAATGTTTAAATGACTAAACAGTGTTCTTGGTCTTTTCTGAATAAATATCTCTGCTCTTTTCTGTGGTTGACTAACTATATAAAACATGATTACGTCTAATGCTCTATTGATGTATTGCAGTCTTAGGCAGAGTTAATGGTATACTTAGCTTGGGCCTGCTTTTCTTTCTTTTCTCATTTTCCAAACTGCATTGTGGCATAGCCCTTAGTCAATACAGCATCTCCCTCCTGAGCAAGCATTAAATTGAACAGATGAATGGCAGCATTTTAAAGTAGATCTGATAACCCAAACAGGCTTGTGGGCTTTAAAGAGGCCAGATCAGATAAAAGGAACTACTAGACACTTGAGAGCTGACATATTCCTTCTAAAAAAGAAAGGATCTTGAGAAATCAATTGGGCCATAGAGAATATTCTCCAAAAGATCAAATAGGGCAAACGAATCTTTCTATGTCTCTAAAGAAGCATATAATAGTTAGTGGAAATATGCTTTTGAATAGTCAAACAGATTCATTGTATTGTAATTTTACATAAAAGGAGTTGAGCCCAATACTTTTAAAAATGACTTTAAAATCTCTTATATTTTGTCAACAATCTAAAACCTTGATTTAAAAAAAAAAAAAGATCTTGAAATATTTTCCATTGTAGTAGGTGTCCAGAGAAAAAATACACTCCTCAAAAAGTGAGTTCAGAAATCATTTACTTTCTCAGTACTCATAAAATGGAATAGCATTTCCTGAAATCTATAGGAGAGGTATGTGTATGGATGAATGTTTTAGAATGTGTGTGTATGTGTGTGCAAGAGAGAACAGAGAATTTCAGCAGAGTATTGTATATTTGAAGTTCAACAATATATTAACAGTCATCAGTTTTCAAAAGGAAACTGAAAAAAAAACCTCTTTAATGATACTGATCTTTTAAATCTAACATTTTGTGTGAAAACGATTTCAAATTAGAGCCATATTTGTCATCATCTTAAACAAACTGTCAACCAGTGGACTGCATCTCTTTATTAACTTAAACCATTTCTGTGATTCCTTTTATGATTACAAATCTATGTTAATTTGAGGAACTAATTAAATTCAATAAGACTTTAAACAAATTGAAAGAAGAAAGGAAGGACAGACGGAAGGAAAGAAGGAAAGAAGGACCTTCAAATGTTTAGTTCATTGTGAAGCTAAAGAAAACCCCACAATTTGCAGGAAACAAAACTAAATAGAGTTGAGGTTAAGTTAGAACCAATATGTTGGCTGAGAACCATCAAGTACCAAGTCAGAGGTATACAAAAATTGTCACATTAGTGTCAGGAGATGTGGCCTAATTCAGGACAACTCTGTGTATTTTTTAAATAGGTACGCAACAAGTGCTATCTGACATTTAACCAATTAAATAGGAAATTGGAAATTAGTAATTGCTCAAGGGAAATGAGTAATTAACAACTGAGCACATATGCCGATTCTTTTGAGTGTAAGACAATAAAAGTTTATGCTCCTAGAGGGCAAGAACCGTTTTAAAATTATTTTTCTCCCCCAGACATTAAGATCAGTGGGGTGTGGTCAGTTGATAATAGATGGCCAATAAACATAATTTAAATGAATGAACAGATATTTTTTAAAAAATAATTACATGAAAACTACAGTAATGATAGAGAAAATGTTCTTTCACTTTCTGAAGTATTTTTGTCTATTCTTTCTTCTCCCATGCACTAACTAACAATATATGATGAAATTGTTAGCCCTGATACAGTTTCTTTCTCCGGACAGTCCTGTTAATACTCTCTACCTCTTTTCTTTCCCTGCTTTCTTCATTCTTTCTCTGACACCTCTGTCCCAGTTCCTGACACAGAGCTCCCCAAACCCTTGACATTTCCTAAGTGATAAGAAAGATCAAGGCATCTTTTGTTAATTCTTAAGGCCTTTTTAAGAGTGGTTGACACTCTTGAGTTTTTGTTAATGAAGTGACTGTTTGTTAATGAAGTGACTGTTGTAAAGTCTCTAAGGATGAGAGGATTTTGTGCCTGAGGTAACACCCCTATGATTACAGGGTTAGGACTTTCAGCCTCACCCATACCCTCTGACCCCCAGGCATGGAAAATGAACTGCAGATTGACTTAATCAGTAGTGGTCAATGAATTAACCAAATATGCCTATGCAATGAAGCCTCTATAAAAACCCTTGGGTAATCAGAGACCTTTGAGGGTGGTCAGTCAGTCCTTGGAGGTCCTGGTGATGGTGGTTCACCTGCAGAGGGTATGAGAGCTCTGAGCCTGTTCCCATATACCTTACCCTCTGTATATCTTCTAACCAACACTTCCTGGGTTGTATCTTTTTATAATAACTTGACATCCAGTAAATAAACTGTTTTCCTGAATTCTGTGAGAAACTCTAGCAAATTAATTGAACCCAACGAAGAGGTCCTGGGGACCTCTAATTTATATCTGGTTGTCAGAGGCACAGATAAAAACAACCTGGGCAATTGCAATCACAAGATTGACATCTGAAGTGTTTGTGTCTCTGTGTGTGTGTCTGTGTGTGTGTGTTTGTGTGTTTCTATGGGGGGTAGTCTTGTGGGGTTTTATATTTAACTCATGGAATCTAATGTTAACTCCATGTAGATAGTTAGAAGTGAATTGACTTGAAGGATACCCAGCTGGAGTCAAAGAATTGCTTGGTGTGAGAAAAAACAACAACAAAAAAGACATCACACAAAATATCAGAAATAAGATTCTGTGAGTAGAATGAGAGTAGAGAAGTAAAACAAGAGTTTTTTTCCTTTCACATCTTTTAGTAAAAATCTATCTATTCTACTCAAATACCACCCCCGATCCCAAAATAAAATCTCAGGAATTTAGTATAAAGAGAATTTAATATAAAGAGAATTCTATTTAATAATAAGAGAATTCCAATTAGTAGCTCAAAAATAGCTCCTAGAATGTTGCCATCTTTTCTTTTGCTTATTTGATGATGGGTAAATTATTTGGAATTTTTCATAGATAGACCACTCATATTTGCCATTGTAGCTTTTGGACAGAATTGTTGTCTCTTTAATATATTGCATGTTGGTTTAAACTTCTGGAGTCTACTTTCTTAGTTTCAAAGGCCTGGATTTACATGACAGTCATGTATGTAAGTCATGAGTATGTGTCGTTAATTCTTCCTTCCTTCCTTCCTTTGCAGCAATTAAGGTACTCCATCCTCCCCCAACCAGGTAGGGACCTGATAACTTCTTTTACTTGTTATAAATTAAATAGTATCATGGTTTTGTTCAATAGTGAAAGATCATAATTTGTCTTCCATAAAAAGATAAGCACAGCATATAGAAAATACTGATTGAAATGTTCCCTGGTAAGTAGGTAAGAAGCAGTGGTTATGATATATTGCTAAGTTCAAATACTTTGTTTGCGATTTCCTATACTTAAAAGACAACAAATTGAGTGGCTAGAAACAAAAGGCTGCAGATAGTGTTAGTAGACTAAATATGATGCTAATTAACAATGTTATTTTTCATTTCTTTCCTATGACAATTATTCCAAAATCTAGCACAGAATTCAAAAGAGAGAGTTGCTATTTATTTTAATGATTATCACAATAAGGAAACTAATAGAGAAGGAAAGGACCAAAGAAAAATATTGAAAACATTGCATACATCAAAATGTTGCTCTGGTTGTATTGATCTCACTCATTCTTCTAGGCTTGACAGAGAACATTCAATAATCAGAATTATCCATCTATCATTTTGACATTGCCCTTTGGAGAGTAATTAACAGTACTAATTTATGTAATTTATTTAGCCCATCAGGAGGTTTCAGAACTCACATATGCTGTTGAACATCTGTGTATTTAAACTTTACATCTATGGATGCATTTTATTTACATTTTAGGCAATGTGATATGACTGGCATAATATTTTAAGAAGTTATTTTTTCAAAATGGAAATGAGTTTCTTCTCCAGTAACATTTTTTTAAGAAGCTTAGGAAAGGATTTTCAGATCTTAAGTGAAATTAACAATATTTTTTTTCCTTTCTGTTATAGCATGCATAAGGTTATCTTTGCAAGGAATGGAATCAGATAATTTAACAAGAAATGATGCGCTGAAAAAAATCTTTAGAAAATCTAGAATAGTGTCATCCAATAGAAATATGGTGTGAGCTACACATATTTTTTTCAAGTTTGCAGTCTAGGTTGTCAGAAACCATTTGAAATTTCAAGAATTTGCTTTTATTTGAATTCTTATTTCATTTATATCATGCTTCTTAGAAATAATTTTGCTAATTTTTTTGGTTAAGATTGCTTTCCTTAGAATTCGTTGTTTTTTTTTTTTAATTTTTTATTTCTTTTCAGTGTAACAGTATTCATTGTTTTTGCACCACCCCTAGTGCTCCATGCAATCCATATCCTCTCTAATACCCACCACCTGGTTCCCCCAACCTTCCACCCCCCCACCCCTTCAAACCCCTCAGATAATAAAATGAAGTGTCAAATAATAAAAACCTTTTGTAAAATAAATGATAATAATTAATATCATAAATTTAATGAAAGTTTGAAAAGATAAATTGATGAAAATCAACCAGAAAGCAAAGTAAAACACAAAATTTGACACTTAGGACAGATAATAGAGTGAGAGAAATAATATAAGATGACCCAACATATACTTATGGGCATTTCTGTAAATGTGTATGGCATTCATTTTTTTTTTACACAATATTTATTTAATTTTAAGTTAATATTACAAAAAGAACCTTTTTCTAAACCAATATATGAGTTACAATATTGAATGATGATGTAAAGAACACAGAAAATTAAAATAAATAATCATTACATGGTATTTTCTTGAAGATACTCAATATTGAGGCACCTGGGTGGTTCAGTGGATTAAGCCTCAGCCTTAGTCTCAGGTCATGGTCTCAGGATCCTGGGATGGAGCCCCGTCTTGGGCTCTCTGCTGCTCAGCAGGGAGCCTGCTTCCTCCTCTCTCTCTGCCTGTCTCTGCCTACTTGTGATCTCTGTCTGTCAAATAAATAAATAAAAATCTTTAAAAAAGAGAAAAAAAAATTAAATTTGTTGAAAAAGTAAATCTGTTCTGAACCATTGTCTGTTTCTTACCCATTTGAAATCCCGTTTATACTCTTTTATTTTACCATTCCCTTTAATGCTCTTACCTTTGAAATTGTGCCTTTTCTTTTATGGCACTTTATAACTTCACATGACAAAATTCCAAATAGCCAGAGGAGGGCTGGCCACCCTATTTCAGTCCATGGATATGGTTAGCTTAAATGCTCCCTACAGAAAAATTCCCCCAAGTTTATTGAAGCAAAGTCCCAAATCCTAAAAAATGAATGAACTAAATTCATTCCAGATAACACAGATGGCCCACAAGAAAAGGGGAACAGACATGCCTTTGAGCAGATTTCTTTCAATGATTTGTTTCTCGAAGGTTATACTCCTCTGGCAGGCAGAGTAGAAGGTATTACCCTAGGCATATCTAAAAGTCAATATGTGGTTCAATACTCTTCACTTTGAGGTTTGAAATACTCAAGTTTGAAGTACTCATAAATCTGAAGATTTGGTGATGAAATTTTTGAATTATTTAATCTACGATTATTATTATTCTTAAAATACATGGCTGGTATCCTAAAGAAAGTTGATAATTATGCAGACCTTTCCTTTCTACCTATCCATCTTATTATGTAAGTAAAATGTATGCTCTCTGTCTTAGTCTGTTTGGAAGCTATAACAATACTACAAATTTGGTGGCTTATAAACAACAGAATTTCCTTTCTCACAGTTTTGAAGTCTGGAAGACTGAGATCAGGGTGCCAACATGGTTGTGTTCTGGTGAGAGCCCTCTTCTAGGTTACAAAGAGCCAACTTGGCGTGTCCTCAGCAGAAAGAGGGAGAAATAGCTCTCCAGTCTGTTTGATAAGGCAATTAATTCCATTTATGAGGAATCTAGCATCCTGACTAATTATCTCCCAAAGTCCCCACTTCCGAATGTCATCATATTGGGATTCAATTTCAACGTATGAAATTGGGACAGACACAAGCATTCAGTCCATAACACTCCCCAAACATCAATTTATTTGGTTGTTGTTTGGGCGTTATACCAACATCAATCACCTCCACCAATTTTTATGATTCTTGTTTTCACAATCAGGCTGCAGCAAGTACTAATCTCTTACAAACTCAAGTGTACCTAAAAACAAAAGAAATAAAAACAAAGCCTACCACCATCACCGCAACAAAAAGCAGGTGTGGCCCCAAGTAACTTTTTGCTTTAGGGAAGTTTCACTTAGCAAAGAAATATTGGTCCAACCACCTTGAAAATATATCTGAAAGGAAAATGAAATTGTCATAGCAGATTTACTACATAAAAAATGTTCCTGGATAATGTTTTAGATATTCATGGTACTTTTTTATGTGTTTTCCTATATCTCATTATAGGGATTTCGCATATGTTACATAGATAGCATCCTAACTGGGCAACTAAGGAAAGGCCTCTAGGTCAGGTTTTTACAATAGTCCTGCTTCCTGGAAGCTCCCAAGAAAGATGACAAGTGCTCTGAAAAAGAGAGGTATGTGATCTGGTTGGAAAAAGAGAGGTATGTGATCTGGTTGGAAGCAGAATCATAGCCAGAATCTAGAAATTTTTAGATTCCTGATTATGCGCCAGAAACTAGATAAAGGTGGCAGCATTAAAAATATTGTGCAAAGGTGCAAAATCAGTTGTCACTATACAAGTGGATGACAGATGACAAGACAGCCATCTCTTCAAATGCCTTGGAGCTTTGTAAATGACACCGCTGCTTACACTTATAGGTTGGGAAGGAATTCCCCCAAATTTTCTGTGATTCCAGCAGGATAGGGCTGCCAAATGTTAGAAGATAAAGACAGATGATATTGCTTGCACACCTGGTTTGGGGGCCTGGGAGTCACACCTATTAAAAATAAATAGTGGACAGAAGAGAGAATTCTATTGCAAAACAGAAATATGGTGAAACTTCTTTTCCACAGAGTCTCATCATTTTTCTTGTGAATATCGGCTCTTTGCAGCTCTGTAGGAGTCAGTCCATTCTAGCTCAGCATGAAAGGTCTCTTGAGTCTTCTTATAAATAAAAGCCCAGGGCAAAACCAGTTCCTGAAAAGAGGTTCAAAGTTTTTTAAATTATTTAGTACTTCCTTCCTATACCACTCAATAAGAGAGAACACATAAAAAGTATGTTTTACCCATATTGTGGATTTAACTCCCAAATTTCTAGATTTTTACTCCTGAATTTTCAAACTGTCAGTAGAACTCTGTACAGGGTTGCCCACTCCTCCTTGTAAATATATGCAAAGAATTGAAGTCTTCATAATTACAGGACTAAAATCTTTATGTCCAGTGGTTTTCTTTAAATTGGGTAAGGTGTGGTCATATAGGTGGAAAGGGTACATTGAGCCATGTGTGTCTGAAGGTGGCCCAAGCATATTCAACTCTTCCATTTAATATATAAATGAGAGAAGTAGCTTTGAACTAATTAAGAGTACAGAGTCTCTCTGAATCTATCTTTGGTAAGATATCCTGAATCAAATAACTTACTCAATGAAATGAAAATGCTTCAGTGTCCCCTGGTCTTTGTATTAAAGTCTCTTTTTTTATTCTTATTTATTTTGTTTTGTTTTATTTTATTATAATTTTTTAGAGATTGAGATAGTTGAAGAGCAGGGGCAGAGAGAGAGGGAGAAAAAGAATCCTAGGCCAGTTCTATGCCCCCTGTGGAATCCAATGCAGGGCTTAATTCCAGGACCCCGAGTTCATGACCTGAGCTCCATAAAGCCTTCTTTTTAATTATAATAAAAGAATATATATATTTCAGTTTTGTCTGTGACCACTAGACCACTAAGCATATCACTATTTTGTTTCAACAACACATACTTAAATGTGCTATTAAAGACACATTTTCTCATTCTGGATTTAGAATTATCAAGGTTTTCTCAGTGTCTCTATTTTTTTAAAGCAATTATATCAGTACCAACTTTGTAGGGCTGGTGCAAATAGTAAATGAGCAAATAGAGGCCCAGTAAGTAGAATTGAGATGTGCACATTATAAGGGCTCCAGTTGCTTTTATTATTATAAGTATTGCTGGGATTATTATCCCATTTACAAAAATGATCCAGCTAATAATTATTAGAAAGGAAGCACTAAGTAAAGTTAAAACAAACTTCATAAAATGACTTTATAATAGTAAGAGTTTCAAACTTGTATTGTTTGAATAGATTAAGACAATGAAATTGTAATTATCTATTTTCCATTTTTTCAATTAATGATGATTTATTTATATGGAAATTTTTAATAAAAAAACCAACAAGATTTATGATTGTTGATATGCAGATGTCTTGATTTAAAATGATAGCTCACTTTAATGTACTAATATACATCCCCATATTCTTGCTTGGAAAATATAATTCTGAGTCCTTCAAATACATACTGATAAGAATGTGTTATTTTCTTATATTGCCAATAAACAATCTTATTTTATATCCTCTAATTAAGAAAAAAAAATACAGTAGACGTTTCTTATCCAGAGGATTTCTTATCCTCTTAAGACAAAAAATTTTATCAGAATCACTTGAAATCCATTAAAAAAGCACTCTGTTTTCTGTAATTTATGTTCAAAGTCAAATGATAAATATAGGTGCCAACCAAACAGAGACAAAAATTTTGGCTTTTTTTCCAGAATAAACCTTTTTACAAACATGTCACCTATTACCTAGATACATATCCAGACGGACACGGGTGGAGCTGGACAATCACAGGCTTATTGAATAACTTTATAGATTTAATGGTGTCAGCAAGAAAGTCCATGCTTGCTCTAGGAAGATCATCAAAAAATAGGGAGAAGGAGCTAATCTGCCCAGGTTTAGCTCCTTCCCACCATCAGGGAAGTCATATCTCGGCTCCTGGGTAAGAATGACAGAGATAGCAAAAGGGAAGAGATATGGGTTCTTTAAAGTCATTTAAAGGGTTCTGGGCAGAAAACATTAAGCATAGGAAAACTATACAATCTAATAAAAATATATATATACAATGAGGGTGCCTGGGTGGCTCAGTCATTTAAGCAAATGACTCAATTTCAGCTCAGGCTATCTTGATTTCAGGATCATGAATTCAAACCCTGTATTGGGTTCCATGCTAGGTGTTAATCCTATAAAAACAAACAAATTCATGTATATATAATGAATACAAATAGTTTTATTAAAATAGGTATAATCCTTATTTAGGTTTTTTGATTTATGCTTTGTGAAATTGCTAGTAATTGTTTGAGATATCACCTTACACCAGTTAGAATGGCCAAAATTAGCAAGACAGGAAACAACATGTGTTGGAGGGGAGGTGGAGAAAGGGGAAACCTCTTCCACTGTTGGTGGGAATGCAAGTTGGTGCAGCCACTTTGGAGAACAGTGTGGAGATTCCTCAAGAAATTAAAAATAGAGCTTCCCTATGACCCTGCAATTGCACTACTGGGTATTTACCCCAAAGACACAGATGTAGTGAAAAGAAGGGCCATCTGTACCCCAATGTTTATAGCAGCAATGGCCACGGTTGCCAAACTGTGGAAAGAACCAAGATGCTCTTCAAAGGAAAAATGGATAAGGAAGATGTGGGTCCATATACACTATGGAGTATTATGCCTCCATCAGAAAGGATGAATACCCAACTTTTGTAGCAACATGGATGGGACTGGAAGAGATTATGCTGAGTGAAATAAGTCAAGCAGAGAGAGTCAATTATCATACGGTTTCACTTATTTGTGGAGCATAACAAATCGCTTGGAGGACATGGGGAGATAGAGAGGAGAAGGGAGTTGGGGTAAATTGGAAGAGGAGGTCAACCATGAGAGACTATGGACTCTGAAAAACAATCTGAGTGTTTTGAAGGGGCGGGGGATGGGAGGTCAGGGTACCAGGTGGTGGGTATTATAGAGGGCATGGATTGCATCGAGCACTGGGTGTGGTGCAAAAATAATGAATATTGTAATGCTGAAAATAAAAAATAAATTAAAAAAAAGAAAAAAAAGGTATTTCAAGCCACAGTGTTAAAAAATTAGCACTGATAATCACTAATTTTCACTCTTCTGAAACACAATCTTGCCTCAAATTTTTAGAACATTGTTTTTTATAAAGTATATCACTTTATAGCTAGCCACAAATCTCAGACATGTAGACTCAGGAAAGGAAGATTTAAAAATCAATAATTCCTCTGGAACTTCATAAGATTTTCTTTTTTCAATGACAGGAAATAAGACAGGACACTTGGGTTTCACTTTCACTAATCAGAAAATAATAGCATAAATTATGTAAGTAACCTCTGATTTATGTCATCTTCTCAAGATCTTTGTTTAGTAAGACAAAACTTTATTTTCCATGTTAATGGCTTTCAAAGGGTGTGATTTCTCCCCAGAAGACATATGGCAGTGTCTGGAGATAGTTTTGGTTGTCAAAAGGGGTTGGAGGATTTGCTACTGGCATCTAGAGGGTTAAAGCCATGTATACAAACCATACCTCCCCCATTCATACAGTAGCCCTTGTACTAAATAATCATCTGTCAAAAATTTCAATAATGCTGAGTTTGAGAAATTCTGTTCTAGATGAATGTTACTTGACATCAAGGTTTGTGTTGGGAGGGATTTGCAGCTTTAACATAAATGTTTATTTTATTTTATTTTTAAGTTTTTCTTGAGGAGTTCTCTTTATTTTCTTTCCTCTCGTTCTTAATGTAACTTCTACAGCAAATGTGGTGCTTCAATTCACAACCCTGAGATCAAGAATCACATGCTCTACTGACTGAGCCAGCCAGGCACCCCGTAGTGTTTATTTTTAATCCCAGTTGATCATTTACTGATTTGTACTTTCAACTTTTTCTTTATCAGGTGAAAAAATATTCAAAGATTATTACCAGCCAATAAATCAATGCATTTCATACAGTTAATCTGTGCTCAACAGAGGCATGCTAGCTTAGAAAGATTAAACGATATACATCTAGGGTGGCCAAACTAGCAAGTGGCATGTTCATGTTTAAAACGTAAATTTATCTGGCTACAACATCCATATACTTTTCATGATGCTGCACTTTTGAAAGTTGTTGCGTGCTCAAATTTAGTGCTTTTCATTAGTGTGTTCATTATATACCATCAATATTTTACATCAAATAAAATTCCAGAGAAAATAATAGACTAAGCTTTCAAATAGAAAAATGAATAAGAACAAGCAGACCTTAGCTCATTTAAGATAAATTTCTCCTTAAGATGTTTTCATGAGTTAGGAAATACCTAGGGCTATTTTAAAATGGAAAATATTTTTCCAAAGTTTTTTTATAGTTATTTTCATTAGGTGACAGTAAAACAATTTTCTGATATATGACATCATTTAGACCAAGATACACAATGGTTCTTTTTCTAGCAAAAGCAACATCCCACCCCCCTTATAAAATATGTTCTTAACTTAAAAAGAAAAATTATTAAAATGAAACCTATAGGTAATCTACAAAGTTTTTGTGTTAATGAAAGGAGAAGACTTTTTAAAAATTCCTTGCCA